>NC_060111.1:5081480-5361480 GCF_021155765.1 Diprion similis | reverse complement strand
AAACAGAAAGTACGAGAAGACAGGATCGCGTTGCGAATTGCTTATATTAATTAACCTCGCTTCCTCATTAATCAGATGTTAACCTCGTGCCTGCGCTAATAATCCGAATTAATCACGACATACCTTATAAACGAAACAATATCGGCTCGTCGATGCTGCCCTGCATGCATATTAGATATTCAATCTTGCGATGAACTGTAATTAAGCACTTTGTCCTATTTCGGATATAATCCGAGGAACTCATTAAAGCTCAGTTTACGTAATTTTGATGTGTATGAATAAAACGGGAGACCTCGGAATGTAAGTTTAATTTATTGAATATCTAAGAATATTAAATTAATTGAAGTTTGGAATAATTACTCGTGATTATGAAGACTCAAAATTAACAGGACTTTGATCACCTTTTTAAAATCAAAGTAGATATTTCAATCCTGGCAAGAAATAAAATCTTTGAATTCATTTGACTGCTTTTGTCACGTTGTTGAATGTGATCAATCGATTGTAAAATTGGCCTGGAATTTGTTTATAAATTGTCATTGATTTTGCGATTGAAATTAGAATATCGATATCCGTCACGGAGAAAAAAAAATGTTTGAGACAAGTAATATTCGTTTGATTCAACTAAATTCTATAGTTAAATACAGCACGCACCACAATCCTTTTGTTTTAAAAATGTGCAATTTTCGTATCAAAGCAAATTGAACTTGTTGTAAAAAATGTCTTGTTGAGCCAAAAGTTCAATGGTTGAAACAGGTAACGACATTTGTTCTTACAAAAATCTTTTGCATTGATATGGAAGAATAAAGTTATTCAAGCGCACAAAAGGTGTCCTTCGAATCATATCATTTATAATTCTGTTGCCTCAGAATTTTGTGGAATTTACTGGATACATTTAATGGGTGAAGTCCGAAAAACTTGTTGTTGTATATGCAGAAGTATAGATTGAACGTGTGTCAATAGTTTTTGTCTGTTCGAAGTTAATGTCAATTTCGATGACTCTGAACTCGGTATTACGCTTTATTTGTTTGTAATTCGTCCGATGTCAAATTTATCCTACGTCTTCCGTATCTGACTTCCTAGCCGACTACCCGGCTCTATAACTATCTCCGAAGCTACTTCCGCAGTGAAAAAGTTCACCGCCAAGTGGCCGTTTATAGTACAAGCATACCGATGTTCAGGATGAATATATTCTCTACTTGTTTCGAAGCATGAGGTCTTTCTTTTACCTCGCAAACAAATTGGTGCGACTGATTCAACCAGTTACGACAAACAAGCTCCTGTTACATCAACAAACTATGGCTTTCAATTGATATAAATTTTTTGTTGGCTAGATTCATGTGCTTATTTTATTTCATGTATTTCCGTCGAGAAACGTGCGACTCGGAGGAACAATGCATGAACTTTCAATGAAATGATGTTAGGTTGACTCAATTTTGGAAACATATCGACCACTTCACTCTAATCAATGCTTTACTCGATCGCGACAAGAACGGCTTTTGTTGAATCAAGAAATTCGCTTGACTAACTGGTTTTGACAAACTAACTGAATCGAAATTGTTGACCTGAAGTCACGGTATTTGGATCAAATAAGGGATATCAGATCGAAGTGAACGGACTTCAACAAAACCTATTTCGTTGGTTCAAGACTTCCTTTTCTTTTGTGGACGTTTCCTTGGTTTCGAATTCTTAAATTCAATGGAGAATGTAAATGAATTCTTGATTGTAGATCAAACGCGTCCATTGACAAGAAAAAACTGCGCATCAATTTGATCCTCCCTTAAAACTTATCTCTTCTATCCTTTACGCAATTTTTCAAAAAAGTAAATTCAATTCCAAAACGTTTTGATAATTCAAATGATAAGATGGAAGTTTTAAAAGAATTTTGTTTATACTGGCATTTCTAAATTCTATAAAACCATAAAAAAAAACTTCGGATAAATTCTATTAAAAATTGATCTATTTGATTTCCTCTCTATACGAGTCCAAGTTCGAAAATTCGTGATCCTTTCCAACAGTTTCATACGCATTCGCACGCAGATTCATGGCGTGTATAACAACGTCTGAGGGAGGCAAACCCGAGAAAAAGGGTGTCGGGAAAACATCCCTCGAATTTGTCCCTCAGACCCTGCATATGCAGTTTGATTCCACCTCGCGCCCATCATATCAACGAGATCCCTTCTCCGAGCTGGTCTCTGCTAGGAAAAAACTGACTCTGGAGGGTTTGCGGGTCGCTGAAACAGGGGCCAAGTTGGTTAATAACGTGACCATAACTCCCCCCGAAGCCGACACCCCTTTATCGAAGACGAAGGCCAATATCGGGGCGCGATAAATTTATTATCACCTCGACTAGACGCCCGTGGAGACTTCGAGGATTCCATGACGAGGGAGATTTTCATCTTCAATATTGCAGCGAGCTTTTCTATGTAGCGTATAATCCTAAAGGTGTGCCAAATGTACAGTCAGGTCAAAAATATTGTGCAACGAAAGTGATTGAATTGAATTAAGTGATTATATACAGTCAGGAGGCCCAACAAAATTGATTTTTTAAGAATTTTTTTCTTGAGTAGACCGTTTAATTTATTAGAGTGAAAAATTTGTTCACATATTAATTATCGTGACTTTTGACGGTATTTTATCATTTTTTATTTGTTAAAATAATTATTTTTAAAGGTAATATAGCTGGACTAAGTAATGTGAAATGAAAAAACGAAAAATATTTTGCTAACGTAATTAATGTATGATCTTGTAATTGATCGAAGGAATAAGGAAAATAATAATATTTGGCAAAATGGGGGTTTCTCAGAGAAAAAAAAAAAAAAAAAAAAAAAAAAACGATTTTTGACAAAAATTTAGGTCTTAAATTGTTTATAAAACGGAAAATGTTTATCAGTGAGAAAAAACCTTCGATTAATTACTAAAAAATATACTTAAAAAGCTTGTGTTAAAATTTGAGATTGATCGGTTGAGCCGTTTCTAAGAAATCTTGCTCACCGACTTGAAAAACACAGTTTTGAGAAAAACGCGTTTAAAGTTTCAGAAGCATTTTACATGTAACAAAAAAATTCTGTTTTTTCAACTTACATCGAGTTGTCAATAATATTTGCCGTATTGACAAGAAATTTTCTGTGTGTTTACTTAAATATATGTACATTACGAGAATAAAAAAATAGATTTTTTGATAATTTCAACTGTCTACAACCCCTTAAATTGAAACAATGTACCCTCCGCATGAAAAAAATTTGCGAAAAAAATCTTGAATTTTGGAGTTATTAATAATTGTGACGTTGTAACTGAAATTTACGACTTTTTTGTGCTAAGAAAATATTGTTTCCTACTTATGTATTTGCATAATTCAAAACACAGGATAAGAAAGCGAAGAAAACGTCTGTGAGTTACAACCGATCAGATTCTGACCAAAGTCAGCCGAACGATTTCTAGGTTTTTTTTTTTTTTTTTGTATTTTCTCTTCAAAAGTGATAAGTTCAATTCTGAAAACTCGATTTCACCATAGAATCGAGATATGATCACAGAAAAAATTTCCCTATAAACATCCGTCAATATCAATAAAAGATTTACTCTTTGAATCTGACAATTTTTTGGATATTTGGAATAAAGTAAGATAAATTAAAAAATAAATGTTTTTATTTAAAAAAATTTTTTACATTTATTTTAATCACCATTTTTTTACGGTTTTTATAACTTGACTGTGAGAATCGTTTTGCGAATAATGGCGAAGAGAAAAAAATCCGCAACTGAGAAAGGTTTCGTAGTTTAAGGGTTATATATATATATATAAATTGCAGGATCCTCCGAGCAAGTTGCAGGGACATAAGTACATGACCATACGAAACAGAATGTGAATACCGTGAAACTATTCGCGGTTCACCACCATGGATGAATAAGACCTCGAGTATAAAGGCGTAATTTTTTCGGGTTTTCGGTTAAAAGCTCGAGAGCGGTTCACCGAGAATTGCATGAAATACCAGCGACCACTTTTTGCCTTCTGCGGTGAAGGGTGGCTGTCGCGGGGGAAAAAAAGCCTCGGCTAATAATAAACCGGACGAAATAGTCGAGGCGAGGGTTTCGTGCGAAGGGCGAAGGGACGAGAAATGAAAAAAAAAAACAACGGCAATAGTAATAATAATAATAATAATAATAATAATAATAGTAATAATAAAGATAGGAAATAAAATCAGACGAAGGGCACATCGTCGTTGAACGCTAAACGCTCCTGTATTAAGGGGTCTGCACAACTGACGAGCAAAAAAAAAAAAAAAAAAAGGGTTTTTTTTTTTTCAAGAAATTTTTTTTAACGACTTTGATCTGTAAATATTGATATAGGCTTTGTTGGGATTAATGAATACACTCTCAAATTATGTAGAAATTTTTTTTCATATTGATTTTGATCACTTTTTAGATACGAAAATCGTCATTGAAAATCAGTTTGAAAAAAAGTGGGTCTTCGGTGTTGATGATTTCTCGGAGATTGTTAACTTGGAACTAAAAAATCGAACTATTTTAGATTCAGCATGTTAATCACCTTGGAATGAATGATAATCTTTTGAAATTTTGATTCTAAGTATATTTTTTCGCAAAAAACGGCAAAGAAAGCGATTTTTTCAACACTTTCGAAAAATGGCGGCCATTTTGTTAATTTTGCAAATATCAAAAATCGTATGTTTCATTCCAAGGCTATTAAACACGATGAATCTAAAACCCAACGATTTTTTGGTTTCGGGTTAACCATGTCCGAGAAATCATCAACACCGCAGACGTCTACCTGTTTCAAATTGATTTTCAACTACGATTTTCTTATGTAAAAAATGATTAAAACCAATAAAAAAAATTGTCTTCAACGTAATTCAAGAGTGTATTGATTAAGCCTAACAAAGCCTATATCAATATTTACAGTTAAATGACATATTAAAAAAAATTTTGACAAAACCCTTTTTTTTGCTCGTCAGTTGGCAGTTGGCATAAAGAAGACTCTTTAATAAGTTGACGTAAAAACCTTTGCTGTAAAAATATTTTCTCATGGTCTCTCTCTCTCTCTCTCTCTCTCTCTCTCTCTCTCTCTCTCACTCTCTCTTCTTTCTCACTTTTTTTTTTGCGCATAATACGATTAATAATTTAGCTAACGCGTCTAGACACCCACGAGGGATCTTTCGAAACGACGGTATGCCGGATCCGAGGCGTAAAAGGTTAATAGATGAATAAACGGATTCGTGAACAAGCTCAACGCTGGAGTTCAATTTGCGCCTTGGATTTCTTGTGTAAATAATTTCAGGGGGGTGTGGGGTGTGGGGGGGGGGGGCTGATATGTGTAAACTTACATGCAACGCAACGACATTTGCATACACACGTTGCATAATCATTTTTTTTTTGTTTTTTTTTTTCAAAATCATATTTAATTATTATATATTGCTCGATATTTGAAAATCGCAAAAGTCGATGATCTACGAATGTGAGAAAAATGAACCTTAAGTTCAGCGATGGGATATGATAGAAGCTAAGAAAAAATGTGAGTCGATAAAACTAATATGAATCTATATTTTCTATTCTTATGAAATGAGTATAAAGTATTTTTGAATTATTAAGTATTTGTGAATCTAGAACTTTTCTTACAATTCCCATTCGAGACAGTCGCTAATGACGTATTTTTTTTATTAATTTCATATATTTCTAAGCAATGAGTCGATTTCCGTAAAAAAAAAAAAAATTGACTTGAATAATTTTTGATCAACGAATATGAACCGTTGGAAGAAAAATGAAAAAAATAAAATAAAATCAAAAATAAATAAAAACTTGTTACAGTTCTTGAATTGTGGAAAAAAAAATTTCCCAGCAAAACATCGAATCATCGTGAATTGAAATTGAACAAATCTATCAAATGTTTTATTCTATGATAGCGATTTGTAATGAAAAATCGATAAAGTCCAAACTCTGGTTAGTAACTCAATTATTTTGATTTTATTTCTTTTTTATTTACATCCTTTGGAAAATAATCATTACCGCTGACTGATGTATCGATTTGATGAATACTGAAGAGTGCGACTATTTCCCCAGTAAAATTAGCACAAAGTGTTAATTTTCGACTCGCCAGTCTCTTTCGGAAAGCTATAGGTGATGCGAATAAATAGATGTTCAATGTATGCCCGTAAAAAATACAAAATACTCTAAATTTTATACGATAAGTGAAAAAGTTTATCAGTAGTTTGAATTCGGTTTTATTGAAGGAAATAAGATATCAGCATCGAGGAAAACATAATTACGGGGGAAATCAAATCAAGAAAGTCTCTCGTCCTCTGCTTGGATTTCATTCCGATGCAATTGCTGCTGCTGCTTCTCTCCCACTCATGGCTTTCAAACTTTTCTCCCAAAGTTTAATTCGAGTCCTCGTCGATAATCAACGGAATGAAATAAGAGTTTCTCCCCGGTAACTTTCCCTGCCTCTTTCCATCTCTTTAAAAGATTAAACTCTCAACGAGGAAAGAAGGATCTTTGGTTTAGTCTGTACGACGTCATTATGCATATATATATATATATAACGAACGTCAGAGAATTGAAAAATTCAAATATCACTCCTGATTCTTTCTTTCATCTTTGATAAATTTCAACTTTCAAACTTTTATGCAACTGTCCTTTCCTAAATCCTCCATGAATGTTCATTTGGTTTTTGATTTGTGTATCGGTTGTTTCAAACAACCTCGACCTGTGGTCACGGTCCTCGCAATTTTTAATTCTACTCGCCTCTTGCTCTTCTACTAATCGCACGATCGGCAAAATTATATTCAACCATTATCTGCACTTCCGATGAAATTTACACAGCAAATTCTTCGTGAAAGAAAAAGTATAAGGAGAGTTCTACATACAGATCCCAATACCGACATGTTACCGACATTTTAGCCGCTTCGAAGTTCAGACACAAACCCTTTTTATTAATTAAAAAAAAAAAAACAGAATTTGTGTCTTAAATTAAAAAAATTGGGTTCGTGTCTGAGCTTCGAAGCGGTTGAAATGTCGGTAACATGTCGGTAACGGGATCTGTACGCAGAATTCCCCCTATTATACCACTGTAGTGATTCTATTTCTGGGTGTCTCATATGTTCCAAAATTATTTCACCTGCACGTATCGCAGGTTGCGAGCTTTCGCGGGATCACCGAAGCGTAGAAACGGCAATCAGTGAATACGTGCAGGGCAGGTAGAATTTAACTCTTAGCCAGTGCACCAGGTGGTGTGTTGAAGGAAGAAGGGAGGTTGGAACCAGATTAAAAGTTCGTCTGCACTTGACGCAAGCCGTACGGCGAAAAAGAATCGGAGGATAGACGTGGAGCCCCGAGGCGTCCGAGGAAGAGGTTGTTAACAGGTTCCATTTTTATTTTCCCTTACATTTCCTCTCAACTTATTCCTTCCGAGGTCGAGCTTTTTTCTCTCCCAGAGAGCTTATGGCCGTTGAATCAGCGTTTCGTCGCTTTCGCCGTCGGGATTTCTCCGTTATTTTCGACAAACGTCAGCCCCGTTTTTCAACCCTTCAAACTCTGCTGCATCAGTCATATTATTGCGATTCGTCTTGACTGCAGTCAACGCTTTATATTGAATTCCGTCTATAATATGCGAACTTGCGGTTTACTCGATGTCGATTTTAATGTATATGTATATAATTTTCAAAGTTCCATATGACGTCGAGTGAATTCAAACGTGACTTAAAAATGGTTATAAAATTCTTAAAAGAAGTTGAAAACGCCTCAAAGTGGCTTGAAAAACTTGACGTGACTTGGAAGAATAAGCGGGATAAAAATTCAGGTAACTTCAAAATGCTTGTCAAATGCTTCAAAAGTCTTTTCAAAATTTCAAAAAACTTTTGAAAGCTTCATATGTGACACCATAATTAATAAGATAAGATCCGAAGGACTTCAAAAACCTGGTCACATTTTTAAATATAAGCCTGATCGGAATTCGGTTGATTTAAAAATACTCGTATAAACTTCGAAATAATTATCGTTCGAAAACTAGAGTTAAAAAAAAACCAATCAAATTCAGGTGAGTTTATTGCATAGCATCAAGCGAGTCAAGAAAAGACGTCTGCTTATTGTAGAATTTTCAACTGGAATTTCAGATGACAATGATTGTACAAAATAACGAGGCGATGAAGCGGATAATATTGATACATGAGTATACATTAGGGTGGCGCAAAAAAAACCGACTATATTTTTTTTCGAGTCTCGTGTGACAAAATGTTAGTTTTTGATGTTTTAAGAGCCCACTCCGAAGAAAAGCTCAAAAAAAAAAAATTTAAGAGGTCACTCCACATATTTTAAGATGTCAAAAATCGTCGAAAAATTAAATTAAAAAAATTATATTCTCAGTATTTTGTTTGATTTTTAATTCATGTCGTGGTGTATTGTTATCGATTCTTTCTTACTAAATTAAAGAAAAAAAATTTATGAAATTTTAATATGAATATTAAAAGGTCGCTCGAAAAGATCTAAAGAAATGCACCAAAAAATTGAAAAAAAATTATGAGCGACCTTTCAAAATTAAAATTTTGAACTGAAACTTTCGGAAACTTATTTTTTTTTTGTCTATAAAATTATACCGCAACGGGAAATTTTTTTTTTTTTTAAATTGATTTTTGACGATTTCCGACGTTTTAAAAAATATGGAGCGAGCTGTTAAAAAAAATTTTTTCAGCTGTCCTTTGGAGTGGGCTCTTAAAACATCAAAAACTAACATTTCTTCACACGAGATTTAAAAAAAAAACATTGTCAATTTTTTTGTGCCACCCTCGTATACACATATAATAATATCTCAATACGTAAGAAGAAACGTAATTGAATCTCGTATTGCAATCGAGGGAATTTTTTTTTTTTTCTTTTTATTCCATTGCAATCTGCTTTTGCATTTCTCAAGGAAACCAAGTCAGGCGTAGATAGTGTGTATATATATACATATATATGTATATTTCGATTGGCTGATGCTGATCTATTGAAAATAACATTCAAAGGAGCATAAAAATCCTCGAGGTAAAGCAGCGAGCTCCTCTCGCGGCACGAGGGGTAACCTTTATGCTTGTTTTTCGCTGCTTTCAACCCCTCAAATTACGGGCTGGAAATTTCAAGCCGCTCGTGCCAATAACTTTGAAACGTAAACTTCTCAGACTCGGTTTGGTTATACAATTACAACTTTGACAATAAATCTCTGTCGCCTCGCGTAACTTCCGCAATCGCACTTGCAATCGATTTGGCCAATTTTCCGATCCCAAGGGAAAGTTATTTATCGCGCTATTCCAAAATCATGTCCGACTCACAGTCTCTCATCTCCTCTAGACCAACGTTATTATATGTATAATATATATATATTATATTATGCTTTAATTTGATAACGAGCCAAAAGTAAAATTTGAAAGTCATTTAATTTGTGTTTGAATCGAGTGTTTCGTTTTTGAGAAAATAATTTTTAAAAAATTTCATATTTCACTTGGAGATAAATCCTTTCCACTTGCGTTTTTATTTATATGCCCCCAATTCTCAACTGAATTTTGTCATAACGAAATAAATGAAGAACCATTTAAATTAATTCATTACAGAGTAGTGATGAGGTAATTAGTCAATTTCAACTTGTAATGTGAGGTAATCTTACAGAATATTGATTCAATATTGTCAATCCAAAATTAATGCGTTTTTATAGTTTTAAAAAAGTGTATATACTTCGTATTTTTCACAATTAACAAACGTTATAACTGTCATTTCATAGCGACAAGGAAATATTTCGTAAAACAGCAAGTGAATTTGAATTATTCATTATTCATCAAAATCTATCGATATTCGTTTTTCCCTCTTGCATTTCTGCAAAATTCGAAAAAACATTTTTGTCACTATTCGTAGCAACCTCCTTTGTGTGCAAAAATTATCGATCGAATATATTATATTACACGTATTTACAATGAGAAGAAAATAAAAGACAACAACAATAATAATAACCGACCAGAGTTTTGTCAAATTTTTTTTTCTACCGGAAAAGAATTAAAACGCATTTCAATCGTGAAGTAAATCTGCACGGTCGAAGTGTTGCAGCCTCAGTGTCTGCAAAATTCTCATATTTGACGCGGTTCAGCCTGAATTTCGTTCGAGTGCGAGTAGGTAGCAGAAATTCGGTGTACGCGAATCTGCCAACTGCGAACTGTTTCCACTCTCTGGAATATTTCTGATTGTGGGCACTGGCGCGTGTTTCGAACACGCGGTACCCGGTACATTTGTTTCCGAGATATAAGGTGGGTGGATGGAGGGTGACTCTATCCATCCAGTATTGGAACAGCATGCGAATTTACTATATAGTGTATAGAGAGAGCCAGCCACATCCACCTACACTAAAGTGGAATGTCCGCTTACCTTCGCTTTCCTCTTTTTTTACTTCGGTGAAACATAACGGAATTCAGCCTGATTTCCTTCCTGAAAACTCTGCTGAATGACGTGACACACACACACGAGTGAAGTTTAGTTTGATTTGATTTAAAGTATTGTTAATTTTCCACGCATTTATTTTAGCCGAGATGAGTTATATTTTTGTCATTATTGTTACGATATGATGTTGTAACCTTGATTAAACGCGAGAGGACAGGTTGTACAAAAAAATATTGCACACGTTATACAGATAAACGCGTGAAACGCGAAGAGAAAATGAATTTCATTTTAACATACACACAGAACGAATCTCGACGATACGCAACGTTGTATCGCGATCGACGTACACTCGAAGACTGACACTGAGGACAGATAATCCGCTAATCCTTGTGATAAACACACACACACACACATTCACACACACGGTCACGGAAGGGTACTCAAATCACAACATTCTTCCATAAGCGCTAGAATTCATATCTCGCACTCATGTCAAGCACAACAAATACTCGCAAAAATTGGTAATTTTTATCTTGGGTTATTTTTGTAATATATGTTACATTTCTGCTGGGTTATTTTTGTCTTCGTTGATTTTTGGTTGGGTTATTTTTGCCATATTTCATTTTTGTCTCTTGTTATTTTTGTTCAGGTTATTTTTGTAATATCTTAGTTTTGTCTTGGGTTATTCTTGTCTTTGTTTATTTTTGTCTGGAGTTATTTTTGCCGTGGGTTATTTCTGTTATATGTTATTTTTGTAATATCTTATTTTTCTTTTGGGTTATTTTTGCCATGTGTTATTTTTTTCATATGTTATTTTTGTCTTGGGTTACTCCTGTCATGGGTTATTTTTGGTATATGTTATTTCTGTCAAATGTTATTTTTGCTTTGGGTTATCCTTGTCTTCGTTTGTTTTTTTTGTCTAAAGTTATTTCTGCCGTGGGTTATTTTTGTCATATGTAATTTCTGAAAAATGTTGTTTTTGCCTCGGGTTATCCTTGACTTCGTTTATTCTTGTCATATGTTATTTCTGTGACGGGTTATTTTTGTCATATGTAATTTCTGAAAAATGTTGTTTTTGCCTCGGGTTATCCTTGACTTCGTTTATTCTTGTCATATGTTATTTCTGTGACGGGTTATTTTTGTCATTTGTAATTTCTGTCAAATGTTATTTTCGCCTCGGAATATCCTTGTCTTCATTTCTTTTTGACATATGTTATTTTTGTAATATCTCATTAACGTTCGGGTTATTTCAACACGGGATATTACCCTCGATCACGACCAACCAGCCATTCCTAACCCAAAAAAGTTGGTCAACATGTTCATCGGCTACAGTGGGCGTTGGTATAATTGTCAAACCCCGTCTGCAGACAGTCCGCGAGTCAAACTCGCGTTCAACTCGTACCAAAAAGTCTCGAGTCCTAAAACTGGCGGAATTCGCTTCGCGTCATGGGCCGTCGCCCTTAGAAAATCCTCGGAATTTTGTGAAGTTCTGATTTGTTACTTAAGTCGCGGGCGGGCGTCTTAGGCGGGCCTCAAACAAAGCGGTAACCGACTTGGCGAGAAGGGCGGGGGGAGGGGGGGGGGGGGGAGGAGGTGTGTATAGTTCGATCTCAGCTTTCGGGGGTGAAGAGGTTGCGGATTTCCTCCCTAAAATCGTTCGTAAATAACACAGCTACGCGGGGGAGGGTCTCCAGGCGCGGAAAAGTTTCCGCTCGTAAAAACCAGTCAAGCAAAATGGACCCGCGAAAGCCGCCGTTTCGGGGGGTAGGGGGATGAAAACTTGAGCGAAAAAGAGAAAAATTAAGAGAGAGATAGAGAGAGAGAGAGAGAGAGACGAATATTTGAACGTTTAACGAATTCTGACGGGTGAGGGAATAATTTTCTCCAACTTCCCTTTCCCTATCCGCTTTCCCGTTTTACCTTTTCGCCCCAGAGGACCACTCTAATTTTGAACGCATCCCCGTCGCGTCGGCCTGACGGATCATTCTCTGGAGAGGCAGTCATCACGAATTCCCTGCGACGCCGAGTTTCGCCTGTCCCAGGTCCAAAATATACCTGCATTATATATCAACCTATTGGCAAAATAAAATACATATTATATATATATATATATAGTATATACACGCATATATTTCTGCATCGACGCTGGGGGGGACACGAATATAGGTTCGCATAAATAAAGCTGTGTACTATACCTGCCACTTTCAGGATCGAGGGTATATTTCACGCTTTTTCAAAACACGCGACTCCCTCCCCCTCCTCACCCTCCTCACCCTCCTCTTCCGCTGTAGTTACCGTGAAAATATAATATATTCTATCCCATAATGTATACAAGTACATATATACATATATATATATATATATATTTTCTATACCTATTTGTTTCCTTGACCCCCTTAATTTATCGAAGGACAAATTATAACCGACACCCTTCAAATTACTCGCTGCAACGTCCGATCACCTTGTCGGTTCTCTTATAATTTCGCATGATTTTACTTAGACTTATCTGATTGGTTCACAGGTTTTCTTGAACGTTATTATCGATAACTTTAAGCGAATTTATATGAATCCAATTCACAGTCGAATTCTTTCGAAAAAGTAAAATGGAAAATTTAACGAGGTAAGAAAATATTTAGGTTCATCCTTGAATTTTTTTCGGGCCTTAATCGAAAAATATAGATCCTAGGGAAAAATTGATACAGACCATAATTGTAGGATATTTGATTTCAAACAATTTCGGTAATGTTGTATTATCTCGTTTATTTTCCATTTTACACGAGAAATGGTAATCACCAAAGTTATTTGGAATTAAATTTCCTACAACTTTGGTTGTCATCAATTTTTCCCTGGGATCGATATTTTTCGATCAAGATCTCAAATTCAAAATGGTGGCTGAAGCAATCGGACGCGAATAACGAAAATCAAAATGTAGACTGCCAGTGACCCCCCCCCCCCCTCCCCCCCAACTTACAATTTTTTTCATGCTGGATACTAATTCGACTGTGCTATATTTGAAATATGTACACTAGGGTGTTCCTTATTTAGGGTGTTGACGAATTTTCACCCCATTCTCTGAATCAACTTCAAATGATTCGAAAACAATTGCCTAATTTTTTCAGATCTCTACCTTAATTCTGGGATAGTCCGTTTTCTGATCGAAGTTTTTTACGGAAATAACATGGGAAAACACTTGTTTCCTCAGTATATATTTTCTTGCAAGAGTAATAATATTAAAAAAAAATCTGTAACTGCGAGGTTTTAGTGGGCATCAGTGCTACTATCTGTAAAAAAAATTTACATCACGATACCAGCAAATCTAGACGAATTGCAATTCCTCTAAATGCTAAAAAAAAGGTCAGATTTCGAGGGTGTGCGATTCGTCGAAATTGCGTGGTATGATTATGTGAATTTTTTTCCAGACAATTGCACTAATGCCGACTAAAACCTCACAGTTACAAATTTTTTTTCAACATTATTACTTTTGCAATAAAATATATACTGAGTAAAAAAAATTTCCCCATGTTATTTCCATAAGAAACTTCGACCACAAAGCGGACTATCTTAGAGTCTAGGTAAGAATCTGATAAAATTAGGTAATTATTTTTTTAATTATTTGATGTTGACTCGGGGGATGGGGCGATAAAAATTCGTCAACACCCTAAATAAAGGACACCCTAGTGTACACGTGATATTACTGGAAGTACCGAAACGAATCGATTTTAAAAACTATTAAATATACCGGCGTTATTCCATCTTCTCTTTGCGGCGAAGTTATGAAAAGCAGAGAGCTAGCGAGCGCTCTGTTGGTTTGGCATAATACACCTGCAAGTGTGTGTACAATCTACATACGTGAATTGTATATCTATACAGTCACGATCAAACGGCAGAGAAGATTGCGTCGCCTTTGGCACGGAGATAACGATTCAAAAGGTCTCGTCTCTGCTTCTCCTCCCCCTCCCCCTCCCCCTCCCCCTCCCCCTCCCCCTCCCCCTCCCCCTCCCCCTCCCCCTCCCCCTCCCACTACTCCTCCTTCTACTCCCTTAGCGTCATTCTCAATCCTCAACCCTCAATCCTCCATCAGCGAGCCGCTCTTTCACTGCTTAGGAATTTATTTTTAATGTCAGATTTCTGTGTAATTAAACGCCCTGTTTCAGAAACAAAGACAAAGTGGGTTTAGGTTCATTATCACTGCTGAGCATATTCTAAACTCTTAGAATCACTTTCAATTAAAGTGGATTTGTAACGTTGATGATGTGCTATTTTACTAATTGAAATAAACTGGCTCCTTTAGTCAAGTGTTCAGGTATGGTTTACGTTTAATTAGCACAACTGTTCACTCGACAGTTACTATTGATCACTGGAAAGTAGTGAAAAGACTAAAAGCAGCAACGAATCTATATACTATTGATCATTAATTGTTTAAACTAGTTTGTGGGTAACCTAACTCTGTTGGAATAACTAAACGTAAAAAGTATTTATTGATATACCAAATTTATTTGACTTTAGTCAAGCTAAGTGTTAATCAAGTTGTTGCGTGAAAATTTGTGTTTATAAGATTTCTTCAAAAAGGCAGATTTATTAAGGCTTGGAATGAATCATACGATTTTTAATATTTGCAAAATTAACAAAATGGCAACCATTTTTCGAAAAACTTGCAAAAGACCGCTTTTCCTTCGGTTTTTTCCAAAAAAATATAGTTGAAAACAAAATTTCAAAAAACTTTTATGATTCATTTCCAGGCCATTAACAGCTGAATCTAAAATCATTCGTTTTTTTTTTTGGTTTCAGGTTAACAGTCACCGAGAAATCATCAACACCGCAGACCTACCTTTTTTCCAAACTGATTTTCAATTACGATTTTCGTATATAAAAATTGATCAAGATCAATAAAAAAATTTTTTTTGTTTAATTCAAGAGTCTATTTATTAAAGCCTAACAAATTTCCACCTAAAACTTGTCAAAAAAATTCTTGGGAAAACCCTTTTTTGCTTTTTTGAATTTTCCTTGGAGGGGGGTGAATGGTAATAATCCGATATCCAGCCTTCAAGCATATTGCCTGGAACTTTCTAAGGGCGATAAAGTGGATAAGTCGAAGCTTTTATCGGGGTTGTAATTGAGCCGCGTGAGGGAAAGGGATGTTGAGAATATCTTGTAGGTATGCCTAGACTATATAACTGTAGATCCTCTAGGTGTTAGGCTAAGTAGAGTTGGGTGAGGTTGGTTTGAATTGCAGGTGTAGTGTAGGTACCATACGCGGAGCTTGCAGACAAGACGTAGTTCCGTGGGGTAGTTGCGGGGGGGGGGGGGGGACAGATCGAGATAAAATAGCGATTTGGAGGAAAACGACCGCGGGTTATAAAAAGGCTAAGTAATCTTCGTTTTAGCCTGCGATACACACTGTGGGAGAGAGCATAAAATAGAGCGAAAAGGAGGCAGTGTAGCCAGTTTCTGCAGAGCTTCGGCCGTTTCGCCAACGTCTTGCGTCAGAACCGAGGAGAAACTAACCAGGACGATAAACTTTTTCAGTCACATCCAGATGCTGCTGCTGCTGCTGCTGCTGTTGTATTGTACGTAGGAATAATCTTTCATTTTTAATTTATTATTCGCCCGCTAACTTAGCATCGTAAAGTCAACATGGCTGCCTTATTTATCGAGTCTTTGACGAAAGTTTCAGTCGCATGATATTCCAGACCGTAAAATGAAGCTGTACAACCGATGAAAATGGGTGGGAAGTGAAAGGATCACGCGATACAGAATTTGAAAAAACAAAAAAAAAAAAAAAAAATAGCGAAAATCAGCTGTCATCAAATTTCAGAACTCAAAAAAAGTAAGGGTGAAGAAAATTCATCGAAATATGGAATCGCCAGAGTAAATCAAAATATTCAAAATTATTAAGCAATCGAAAGTTCATTCCAATCTTATTCGGGATTGAAAAAAAAAAATTTCAAAAACTGACCAAGATAAGTATTTTTCCTACTAATCATTAACGCGCATTAAGTATACATTTTTTTTTTTTTTTTTTTCTTCGTTCACCAACGATTTTTTTTCATACATTTCGAAATTGTATAAAACAAATTTTTGTTTATATTTCTTTTTCTTGTTTTTTGTTTCTTTTTTTTTTTTTTAAACTGTCATCTTCTAATCTTTCCGAATTTCTACCCCCGGAGACGAATAAAGGGGATGGTCATAAAACAGAAAAAAAAAACAAGAACACCGACACGCGGTTACCAAATTTTAAAATCATTGGAGCCCTGCGCAGGAGAATTATTCGGTTTTATCATACGAACGGGAAATTTTTTTCCCCGCAACGGCGGCGTCATGCTGATCACGTTTCTTCGACGCTTGGTCAATAATTGAAAATCAATTATTTCCAAATACCCGCAATATCCCAGTTTTATCCGTCCATTCCTACTCTCGACTTTATCGACACACACCCTCGAACCGAAAATACCAAAGCCATTCGCCGGCTGTTCCGAAACAGAATCAACGAAATCAAAATGTAAAATGCGAAACGAATATTCGATCACTGCTGTTGTAAGAAAAAAAAAAAAAAAATGTATGAAAAAAAGAGAGAGAAGAAAGAAAGAAGAAAAACAGTCTTTACTGCGGATTCATGTTTTTTTTTCTTTTTCATTTTCTTTTCCCAATCTCACGTTAAAATTGTAATTCTCGAACACAAAAGAGGGTTTTCCCCATTGAAATATGACGATACGTTTGTTTAAATTAATTTACGTAAAGAAACAATTATTCGTGTTTGTACAACTAATGCAAAAACGAATAAGCAATGTGGTTTTTTTTTTTTTTTTTTTTCTCTGTTCTGCTTTATGTTGTTTTATTTTTCTCTCTTACGGAAATTGTGAAAACTCCACGCGTTAACGAGACAAAGAATTGAGAAAATTCCAATCAATTTAAGTAAATATCAAATGCTGAAAAATGTTGATTGTTAAAAAAAGTCGGATTTCGAGGGTGTGCGATTCGTCGATATTGCGTGATATGATTATGTGAATTTTTTTCCAGACAGTAGCACCAATGCCAACTAAAACCTTACAGTTAGAAATTTTTTTTCAACATTATTAATTTTACAATAAAATATATACTGAGAAAAAAAGTTTTTCCAATGTTATTTCAATGTTGTTTGAAAAAAATCAGATAATTATTTTTTTTAATTATTTGAAATTGATTTAGGGGATGGAGTGGGAAAAATGGGTCAACACCCTAAATAAAGACCACCCTAAAGTACATAATAATCTTCAGTATCCCGATACTCCGAGTACTTATATCCGTTGAGAATCAATGAACAAAGTTCGCGAGGTGATCAACCGTTAAATGTTCTTCTGTAATTTTTTTTTTCCTACCCCCTGACACCCTAAATGCCCATAGCCAGCAGCACCCTTGCGTGCAGTCGATTTAGTTTCGTTTAATTTTGCGAAGGTCAGGGACGAAGTCGGGCCCGGAGGACATCGTTTTCGGCGATGAAGCGTGAAGCCGCGGTGTCGAGGCGCCAGAACTTTGTTCGAAACGAGTTTCGCAGCGAACTGGAAGGGCAATTCAGACAGGTTGAAATGAGGTGTAAGAAACTCACATATATAGATATACGTACGTTCGTATTAGACGGTTTCAGATTAGGGTAATATCGTTGTTTTTTTTTTTTTGTTTTTTTACGTTTTACTGAAACAATTAACGCCTCAAAGTTGAGTTTTTTTCTCGAATTAAAAATTTTTCCCAAGTGTGTTTAGCCCACGTTTTACACTTTCTTCGCGGAATTTTCTTTTCCAAAATAACCGGGTAACAGTGCGAATCAACAATCTGACTGACTTCATTTTGACACAACACATAACAACACATTTGTTTTTGTAGATTTTGAAAGGTTGCTTCGGTCCGATATTCTTAACAAAGGACACAAAAAGTCCTCGTTTTTTCCTAACAAATGTATCTATGTAAAAAAAGGAAGCTTCAACGTGATTTTATCGTTTTGTTAGCGCAACATGGCGTCGAAAATTCAAAGTTTAAAGCTGATCAGTTTTTAACCAACTGTAAACACACAAGAGTAGTGGAAGAGGGGGGGAGTAGGCTTCTGGAGGCTAAGTGAGCGTCTTAAAATTTTTTATACCTCAAAAAATTTTGGGTCAAAGTAAGTTTTCTTAAATTTGAAAAATTTATCAGTGAATCAAGGATTATTGTTTCAGCCAATAAAAATTAAGCAGTTTGAATTTCGCGCGCTATGAGCAGGCACCTTTCGAGAAAACCTTTCAATCCGAAACTCAACGTCTTTCTATTCAACTGTCCGTAAGTTCGCTTGTAATTCCAGAACTACTGAACCAATTTTGATTCTTTTTTTTTCTACGGACAGGTACGACCTCTGGCCAGATGTTAGGTTAAATTTCTTAACAACCAGATGACAAAATAATAATGAAAGTTATGCTCAGGAATTTTTCAAGAAATTATCTCGATGATCCTTGCGAAAAAATTACGCCAGGATATATCACCGTGTGTGTGTGAAATAATTTTGGGAAAAGAAGGTAGGTATTTGAAAATATAGATCTACTTGCGTAGAAAACCGGAGCTGAGAATCGGGAAGGCGGCGGCCGACAAAGGATGTGACAACATCTGGCCATTACAATGATATAACGTCCGACTTGACCATATCTCACCCCCGTTTCTCCCTCGACATCATTTTTATACCTTTATACCCCATTAAATCGGGGTAAACCCGTCGGAGACCTTTGCACCAGAGAAGAATAAGAAAAATAAAGAGTAAAGGTGGGGGGGAGAGACGGGACGCCACGCTTTCACCCCATACTTTTTGATTAAGGTGACTACCGAGGTGCCGCCGACTGCTTTCTGTATACCAACTCGATTCAATTACTTTTAATTGTGCTATACACACCGGAACGACGAGGCTACGTGATAATGGGCCCAACTTTCGTTGGCACTCCGGATTATAACCTGCAACGGTGAAAAGAGTCGCGGAGGCTCGATGGTTTCTGCAAGCTTCTGCAAGCCTTCTCCCTAAATCGGAGACCACGTGACGCAGAGTTTCTTTTTTTCGCAGATTCTTACTAGATCCATTCAACGAAGAGCTTCTTCTTTCTTCCTTTGGTTTCGCTTTTCATAATTTACTTTTCTTCTTTTTTTATCTTCTTTTCGAGCCCTTTTCTTTCTTCTTTCTCTCTCTCTCTCTCTCTCTGTCTACCTGCTTCATTCTACTTCACCGCGCAGGTAGAGCAGTGCTTCATTCACCCTGCATAAATGAACGTGTCTGCAATGACCCGGCAGTTCTCTCCAACTCTGGAGTCGACTATCCGTTCCATTATACTCGTACTCAATGCAAGCATGTGTAATACATATATGGTACATACGTACGGAGCATCGTTGGGTTCCTCATTTCGCTAACTGCCAATTAATTTCACCTCGAATTTTATCCGATATCGCTTTCTATGTTGCGGATAATTTCATATCCATATATATTATATGTATCTAGGTTTTGTATATATCTACCTACATTAAGGTGTTGATGAATTTTTATTGCTCTATCCCCCAAATCAACTTCAAATAATTAAAAAACAGTTAACTCATTTTTTCAGATTCTTACCTCGACATAACATGGGGAAAACTTTTTTTCTCAGTATATATTTTATTGTAAAATTAATAATGTTGAAAAAAAAATTTCTAACTGTAAGGTTTTAGTCTGGAAAAAAATTCACATAATCATACCACGCAATTTCGACGAATCGCACACCCTCGAAATCTGACTTTTTTTTAATATTTAGAGGAAGTGCAATTCGTCTAGATTTGCTGGTATCGTGATGTAAATTTTTTTACAGATAGTAGCACTAATGCCCACTAAAACCTCGAAGTGACAGATTTTTTTAAATATTATTACTCTCGCAAGAAAATATATACTGAGAAAACAAATTTTTCCCATGTTATTTCCGTAAAAAACTTCAGACTCACCCAGAGTTGAGGTAGAAATCTAAAAAAATCAGGCAATTGCTTTCGAATTATTTGAAGTTGATTTGAGGGGTGGAACGGCAAAAATTCGTCGACACCCTAAATACGGACCACCCTAATCTACATACCTAGCAGATAACGCTGATTGAAAATTTTTAATTTTTTGAACCAATACTCGAATGGGAATAAAATGCAGACTCGTTAATTGATCACGTTTAGATAATTTTCGTACGGTGAAAATAATTACAGAAACTCAAGCTAAGAAATAAAAAATTCAAAGCAAAAACAACTCTTCGTGGCAATTTTCATTTGATTCGAGGTTGAGTGGATGAATAATTACACTGAGAGAGGAAGAAACTTGATCTGATCGATATTTTGAAACCGATGAATTATTCTAAGACTTGGAACTTCTTTACCGAATCGTTAAACTTCCCGCTAATAATTAATAATAAAAATTCAATCAACGGAAAAATGGACTTGTATAATCGTGGAAACAGCGATCATTTTCGTTAAAAACTTGCAGCTTCGTCTTTCCCAAAATTAGTAACTAAATGAATAATGATTGATCGTATAATTATCGGTAAAAAGACACAAGAAGAATGAAAATCCTTGAAAACGATCCTATTGTCAATCAGGTAAAGAATTAATCAATATATCTGTAATATTTCCTATCCGGTAAACAGAGTAACATTGCAAAAAAAAAAAAAAATACTTGAGAATTAAAAATGGTGGATTGAAATATCGAGCTTTTTTTCCAAAGAAACTAGACAAAAAATTAGAAGGAAGAGTCAGTAATTTTCTACGAGCGATTGCTAAAAAATTTTCATCAATAAGACAAGAACGTTTTCAGTTTCCAAATCAGTTCATTTCAAATCGATTCAAAGAATTGAAAACAAAGCAAACAAAGGAAAAAAAAAAAAAAAAAAAAACTGAGTGTACCTTCGAGAGTCAAAGAAATGCGATAAAAATCGTGAGCTAAATAAAACCGAGATTGAGTTGTCACGGAATGCCCCATACATGTATTTAATACGTATGCAATTACGTATGTATATATAGATGAGGTGTAATGAGACACGGAAATAGAATTCAGCAGGTAAATTCGCGAAAATCGTGTAACGGATTGCTCGTGCCATTTCTACAACTGTACCAAAACCAATTTCTAAATGTGCAGAAGCTTAATTTCCCGGCCATCTGCACAAAGTTTTCTCTCCCTCACCTCGCTTGGTCTGACGCCAACTTATTGTTCCCACAGTTTCGTTCACACATATCTACACCAGCGAAGCATCCTGCTCTGCGAGGATTTGACCCGCGTTAAGGGTTGATAAAATAATTAGAAATTATTCACTAGAAAGGTAAAACAATCGTTAAAAGTTTTCAGAGAGTGAAAATAGCCTTTTCCAGAAATAAGAAAAAGTTTTACGAATATGAAGAAAAAATAAAAGAACAGATTACCGCAAAAATAAAATTCCCCGTTTGATTAACAGGTCGGAAAAGTTTTTTGGAAAACTTTTTATTTATTAATTTTGTTTTTTAGTTTTTCATAACGTTTTTGTCGCGACCTCCGATGGCGGAAATTCCAACTAAAATCCAGAACCGCCATATTAGGTATACCTACTTCGGTATATTTTCAAATAAACTTTGGTATGCGATGAAGAAAATTTGAAAAACAACTGATTATTTATCATTTTTAAGAATGAAATTGTGTTAAAACTTGATCATTATTATTATTACGTACACAATACACATTCAAATTCTGCACTGTTATTTTAAGAAATTGAAGACTTATTGATTACAAATTTTCAGTTGTAAGTGCGCGACGATTATTTCTAATCGATTTATTTTGCCGAATTTTATTAAGACAATTTCTGAAGTTTTAAAAAATTTGGAGTAACCGCTTTAAATTTTTTTTTTTTTAATTGTCCTTTGGAGTGGGCTCTTAAGACATCAAAAACTAACATTTTGTCACACGAGACTCGAAAAAAAACAGTCAGTTTTTTTGCGCCACTCTAATATATATATATATGTATATATATATATATCAGGCACACGAACATACATTTCTACACTTGACTCGGTTCTGGGCAAGAGATACCTTATCTCGCAGTTTCACGCCGCGCTGGCTTAATACCTAATTTCACCCTGGATTCATTTTTTCGCAATTTTTTTTCTCTTTTCTTTTTCACCCCCCCCCCCCCCCCCTCTCCTCCCCCCTTCCGTTATCACTCTCTCTCTCTCTCTCTCTTAGTTCCTTTTTTCCCATATTTTAATCCGTGTATAGAAACAGTTTAGTTAGACCGTCAGTCCAAGGAAGATGTTAACCGAAGTGTTTTTCGTATAAATAAGTTTGATCTTTGGCAATATGAAATTTATTCTAAGATAAATCCTCATTGCATGAAAACACGTTTTTTTTTTTTTTTACGTTTTCACTCATGAAAATGCATAGAATTGCATGTATATTGCAAATGTACGGGGCATTCGAAGTTACTTCGACCTACGTACATTCCTTGACCTCTCGGCTATGGCCTGAGATTTTTTGTATGAATTTTTTTCACTTCGAAAAAGCACTAATTTTTTTTTCAGATTTTTTCAACACGATTCAAATTTTCTATAATTTTTCTAAAAACTATCTTGTTCGTGACTGAGACAATTTAAAAATGTAAGAAAATTCTGAAAAATCATGTGTCAGATATGAAAATTTTCAAGCTTAGAGCCGAAGTAGACAGATTTTTCCTCCTTATTGCTTCCAAGCTTTTTCCAAAAAAAATACTTAAAAAAATTAGAAGCGCGGGGCTCGTTTCACTATGGATGGTTGCTCACACATTTTTTGACCTCTTCATTTTGCTGATAAAATGAATCGCAATTCGTAAGATGGTTGCAAAAATAGAAAAAAAATTTCAAAAATCCATTATCACATATAAAAATGTTTCAGTAATAATGTATAGTAGAATGACTCCTGCTTCTAATTTTTTTTTTTTTTCCCTTACCGTTTCTTCACCAGGAAAAGCTTGAAAACGATAAAAAAAAAAGGCTTAGAAATTTAGCTTAGCTTAAAAATTTTGACAACTGACACATGATTTTTCAGAATTTTTTCACATCTTCAAATCTTCTCGATCAATAAGATGGTTTTGAAAAATTGTTGAAATTTCGAACGGTGTCGAAAAAAATCTGGTAAAAAAAACAAAAAAAAAAAAAAAAAAAACCAATTATTGCTTTTCGAAGTGAGAAGAATCGTGTAAAAAATTGCGCTCCAAATTCAAGAAGCCAAGGGGTGCACGTAGGTCGAAGTGAGCTGGACTGATAAATGTTAATCGCAAACTCTCTGTATATTTTTTTTTTCCACTATTTCCTCTTGACTACTTTCCAATCTTTATCACAACGTGATAGATCACGTATACGTCTGATTCCTGGTCAAGTTGAACTTCAAGTCCGGACAAAAACGACGTAGAAAATTAAAATTGACGCTGAAGAAGAAGAAGGAAAAAAGATAAATTTTCAGGTAGATACCCAGAAAAACCGCATTCCGACAAACTGCAAACGTACATATCAGTTGATACGGAGGAAATTAAAAAGTTTCCATCACACGGAATTTGCATAGTTTACATAGATAGTTGTTTGTTCAGTGCAAATGCAAGGGCAGCAGCTTTACAACCCGAGGAATGAAAGCGTGTGATAAAAAAAAATCTGCAAGGAAATATCTCTATTAATCAAAGCGACACCCCGTATATAAGTACTGTCAACAGCCGTTTATATTTCGAATTTTGTTAAATTCCACAGCACTGTGTGTTCGTTGATATAGCTATATCTATACGGGCAATAGATATACAATGTGTACGGTGCATTCTACGTCAAATTAGCAGCCCATGTGTCTCATCATCTTCGATTTAAATAATTTTTTAGTATCACGTTTATACCGACCCAGAAGGGTCTCGGAATTTTTTTCGGATCTTTTTAGTCACCGGTGAAATTCGAAAAAAATTGAAAGTCAAATTCGGAAACGGCCATTTTTTTAAATCTCTCTCAAGAAAAGGAAGAAAAAAAAAAAAAAAATTACAGAGATTCTGAGGTTTGAAATGTGAATTTCAAATACCACACGCCGGTAGAATTTCAACATTTACTATTTTTGCTCGTAAGTTTTTTGTTTTTTACCTGCCAGAATTGGAGTGTCTATTTTTCTTTTCTTTTTTTCTTTCTCTATTGAAACATGAAAATACTGTAATTCTGGAATCTATATAGATCGAGGCAAATAAATGATGAAAAAAAAAAAAAAAAACAGAAACAATACCGACATGGAAAAACTAAAAATCTGAAAAAAAAAAGAAACACCCGAGATCCTATTAGGGTTTATAAGAACATCAGACATACTTAAAAAATTATCAAAATCGACGAGGTTGCGTGACATGGGCTGCAGATTTTTGTTCATTTGTTTATTTTTTACGTCTTTAACTCTTGTTTCTTTTTCTCGCCACTCCGATTGACGTCACTTCCATCACAGAGCATATTTTTACAACGATTCCGATTAGAGGAAACGGCAACATAACATCACCTCACCTTTTTACGAGAAAACCTCTTACGTATTTTTCACGTACAATTGGAGAGGAGTTGATTCTTTTTTATTTCTCTCTTCCTCTCGTTTTATTCATTGGGTGTTTTTTTTTCTTTTTTTTTTCTTTTTTGTTTTCCTTTCCTCGTCTTTCTTATTCCTTCTGTTTCTTTTCCCGAAGCTGGGGGGCGTCGTTGCGAACTGCGCGATACACGCACGTCGAGGAAAATTTCTTTGTTACAAATATATATGTATATATGCAGGATGCGGAGGAACTGAAGTGGATGTAATATAATTGGCTATTTTATATATATATATATAATATAAAAAAAATTTTCCGAGTGGTTCTTTAATGGGGACTTGAATTTCCAATATTAATTACAGACAACAACAATCAAACAGTCAGCGGTAGCCTTAACGATATTGAGAGCTTGAGTGGCAGCTTTGTTTTCAAATTAAATTAAACCATCAGTCCACTGTATAAAATAAGAAGAAAAAATCAACTTGACTTGAGGACTTATAAGCTACAGCACCGTCTCAATCAAAAGTTGGGAAAAAAGAATAAACAGTTAAAAATAGAAACATCACGAGCAACTTTTATTGCACCAGTAACAATGGTAAATACGAAAATATCAACAACTTTACGATTTTGATAATAGAAAGGATTCCGAACAAGTTCGAACGACAACAGCTAAGAATTCAGCACTTTCAAAAAAGGTTTCTCAATTTGATTCACATGTTTTTTTTCGCTTTACTTTCTTTAACACGGATATTTTCAATGATCAAATATCTATGAACAATTAAATTAGCTTTGTAAAACTGTGCTTGAATGTCGTGTAAAGTTTCTTGAATGATTTTGTAACAATTTTTTCTCGCCTAAAAAAAGAGCAGGATTCATTTTTTTTTTTTTTTTTTCGAATGAATTTTTTCCAATTCATTTCTATCACATGGTAGAAATATATATTGTTTCATTCGTATTTGACAATCATCGTGAAAAACGTACGACCGTAGGATGTTTTTCGAAATTTTTTATTCAGACGATACTGGCCGTAGACCCTCAGCTTGGATCCGTCAAAGGTGGTCGAAGTGACTTCGTCAGCTGACTTGAAATTAGATGAATACGCTTGAATTCACTCGATCCAAGTCTCGACTGTCAATCGGAGTGAAACTCTTTCGTTTTTGGTTAAACGTCCAGAGTGGCTGGCAGAATTGGGATATCCGAAAGTGGTCGGGGCGAAAGCGAAGTCGACGGAAGGAACGGAGGGAGGAAGATGAAAGTGGAGAACTCGGTTTCCGTCTCAGAACCGAGTCGCCAATTCGCGAATAGAACCGGGGCAGCGGATGGAAATTGGTTTCGACAAACAGCCAATAAAGATCGAGGGAGAGCCTATAGTCATATACTATATATATACATATATATATATATATCGGGGGTGTAAAACTCAGTGACAATAAGCCACGTGGCCATTCACCGCCGGCAGTGTTGCCATTGAAGGAAACGTTCCTTATAGTCGAAAGAAATCTGCCCCTTCGAGCCATTCAGTTTGAAATTTGAAATTGAGTGAAAGAAAGAAGCTACGCGAGAGTGCAGATCTGCTGCATAAGTTGCACGAACGTTCGATTCGAATTTTTCCACATCGGCGAAGGAAAAACTTATCGGAAATTTTCAGGTGTCTGTAGAAACAAAAAAAACTAAAGTAGTTCGTTAATTTGATATGCAATAATCGCATGTATTGGATAACAATTAAATTTATCGACTCGTGAGTTGAGAGAACTGCTTTTGAATCTCAAAAAAAAAAAAGAAAAAAAAGAAAAGAAAATATTAAAATTATAAGCAATAGCTTGGATACGAATTATTCGTTTCAAATTTTTAACCTACTTCGGCTTGTTTTGTTTAGTCAACTATTTTCTACAACTTTACAGTAACGATAAATTTTTTTTTTTATAATGTGCAGTTCAAAACTGCTCTTTGTTGATCGAAATTGATATTCATCTAAACTTGGAAAATTAAATGTTGGACAGCGAATCGTTATAAAAAATATTATGTCCCGATGAAGTTGTGGGAAAAACAAAATGAGCCAAGGTAAAATGAAATCGATCGAATACGATGGATTTTTCTTAATTTTGAAAACACTTCGAAGTGAAAAATTCATATCTTAACTACTGTTTATAATTTAAAAAAATATTTTCGGGATATTCAAAGGAAATTCTCGCAGCTTAAGAGTAGATAACTATTCCAAGGTTGAGATAAAAATGTGAAAAAATTAGGAAATTGTTTTCGAATTATTTGAAGTTGACTCAGAGGATGGGGTGACAAAAATTTGTCAACACCCTAATGTGCAGTCAAAGACTAAATCTGTTGATTTTCACCACTTTTTCTCAGTTCACTCGAATTCTTACCCCAATAAACAAGCCTCAAGAAAACTTTTCAGATCAGGTAAAATGTCAACATCCCAAACCGTAACATTCTGGAGTCTAAAAACGATTTTGGTATCCTGGCGACTTCGCCTCACGATTGTTCGCTGACGTTTGCCAAGTACGTGGAATCAGGCTAAACCAACGATGCATGTTCTTTAATGATGGTAATTAGAATCTATCAGAGTCTGATAAGAAAGTTAAAACAACCGAAGCATCGTCTCATATCACCATTGCGATCTGCGAGTTTCTATTTGTCTCGCGGAAGTCTGAAGAACGTCTATTCAACCTACCTAGGTATTAAGGGTAAATAGTAACAGGGGTTGTTGCGAAGGGATTCGCATACCTCCGAGTGAATGGGTATTGTGTCTAAATTGCGGCTCCGAAGGTGACCTTGGCTGATATCATCGAGACAGAAATAATTGGGGTCTCATACGTACGCATGCCGCGAACGAAAGTCAGGGCAAAGGGGTTGTTCGAGGACAGTGACGAAGGTCTTTCTGCAAGTCGGCATCGAAGTTGGATTAATAAATTAAGAAAAAGGAAATTTCTACTTATCGACGGTATCCAGACTATTTTTGTGAGATAATTAGATTTTTTTTTTTAATTTTTAAATGTCATTTAATTCAAATTCTACGAATGTTTGAAAATTTTCATATTGCTACGTAAAATGTGAGATATATATGTATATTTTTTTTCTGATTCTTTCAATTTTTTACTCTATCAAGTTCGACTGTGAAAAAGTTTCGCTCAAATTTAAAATGGCAGTTAGAAACCCGGTCAAGTGGGCATTGAATGTACCATAAAAAATGAAAAAATTTGATGGAGTTAGGATGAAATTGATTTTGCACCGTTAAACAAAACCTTCGATATTATTCTACATACGTTATTCACAGAAACTACAGCAGATCTATTGTTGAATAAACTTTTTCCGCTACACGTATACCCCCATAACACTTAGGTATATCATGCAGTAGGTACATAGAATACACCTTACATTATATATAATATGTTCGCATGCGTATGCACGTCAAATATTGTGAAATATTGCTTCCCGCCCACCGGCTTCGTTCTGAATATATATGTCTACTATATTCAGAACGAAGAAATATACCGAGTAAAGGTAAAAGGAACTTTCTCGCTTCTCTTTCAAACTTCCTTCTTTCAATCTCTTTCTCTCGCGTTATAATAGTACAGTGAATAAATTTCACAATCAGAATATTAAATCCATCGAATCATCGGATACGACGAATTATACTTTGTTTAATATTAAAAAAAAGCGGCTAAAAAACTGCTCCTCACAATTTTTTTTACTCGATTTTGACAGGATCAAGGTTTCTTTTTTTTAAATGAATTCCTTGTTTTTTTTTTTTTTTTTTTTTTTCTGTCACCCTGTCAGGATTATCAGATTTGTAAGATACATACGAAAAAAAATTTCGTATATGGAACGAAAAACGCGTCGAGGATGAACGAAATCGATATTTCTCAACTATACTTTCCGCATAACTCAAAGATCGATAAAAAAAAAAAAACATGTTATTCAATTTTTTTCCATTCATAGACCTACCGAATATCTTCATTCCGAAGCGTGAAAAAATCGCGTAGAAGCCATCGTTGAAAAATGTTGAAGAAAAAAAAAAAAAAAAAAAAAAAAACTTTTTCCCCAACTGTGAAAAACTATATGCTGCTGATAAAAAGCACGACGAGTGGGCTAAAAAAAAAAAAAAAAACCTGGGAGAATCGAGAGTCGAAAAGTTTGATAATGAAGTGGGTGGGTGGTGGGAAAGGTAGAGAAGGGTTGAGGGTTGAAACGGTTCGCTTGCAATGGACGCGTCCATCGGTGCCAATCGTGGAAAAGTTTGGCATCCGGGTAACTCATTGAGTTAATGTGCTTCTCGTGTCCGCTGGCACGCTTTACTGGCCCATCAGGACGTAGTCGTAGTCGTAGTCGTAGTCGTAGTCGTAGTCGTAGTCTGTGTTCCTCGTCGTCCTGGAAGGAGGGAGGATCTCACCCCCGTTTATTTTCGCAATCCGTTTTCCGAGCCAATTCAATCGCACCGCAGCGTTTCATCGACTAATCCCGGACTTCCGGGTTGCGGGAGAAAAAAAGAAAAGAAAAAAAAAAAAAAAAAAAAGAAAACACACAGTAAACACACCGCGGTGCACACATGTGCCTTGCGATAAAAGGACCTTCTCCTTTTTTTCCGCTCCAAAATTATCGCGTCGAGCCGAGAATCGTCGGTGAAATGCGCTTCGGATGCCAGTGGAGGGGAAAAATAACCGAATGGAAGAAGCTGTGATCCGATTAGGAGAGAGCTGATCAGCCACGTTTTTAACCCTCTGTATAACGTTGGTGTTACATCGGGGTCGCTGGAGACCCCACGTCGAAAATCGTTGCGCAGAAACGAGGATATCGGATTCGGATAACTTGAAAAAATTCTCGGATACTCTTCAACTATGTTATTTCAAGGTAAATTAAATATTTTTAACGAAATGAAATTTCAAATATGAAAAAAAAAACAACATAAAAAAAAAAAAAAGAAACAACTCGCGACTCACGGAATTTTCAATATTTTTAGATGAAAATTCACTGAGTAACCGTCAAGACATAGATCATATTTGGGGGGGGGGGGGGGGGGGGGGGGAATATGGAGATACCGCGCGCTATGATAAGAAAAGTATTTATTTGAGTGAGCGAAATTTAGTTTTTGAAAAGAGAATGAATCAAGGAATTTTACGATATTTCGATATTTATCTTGGACCAAATCAGATTATTGTGGATGCTTTTTAAATAGAATTTACGGTGAACATGTCGTGGGGTCGTTTCGACCCCGGTGTGTAGCGAAATCAAGATAAAGCAAGAAAATTCTACGTACTCCACTTAAAAAACGGGGTTTTCAAAGATTCAAGTTCGTCCGGTTTTGAGAATAAGAATTCTATTATGCAAAATCGGGATGCCTGAGAATTTTACTCGTCAATATAAATTTGTGTCGAAAAGTTTAGGCTCAAAAATCTACTTGTTTGCCTCTGTCTAATCAAAACTGAACACACATTTAAAAAATTCATAACAATAATTTCACTCGTAAATTTTTTTTTTTTTTTTTCTTCTATTTCCAAGGGATGATTTTGTCAACAGTTTCAACACCTGTCTGAAAAATAATACATTCAAGTCCGGTGCTTCATTTTAGTATGTTTTCTAATCGATAAAGTACAGCTAAAGTAGCAAAAAAAAAATGATTTCAAGTTTCGTTCTGATTACTAATTTTATAGATGATAAAAAATTAGTTTTTGTCAGAAAAAAAAATAAACAAGAAAAACGACAAATAGAGCCATCATTGTAACGTTATCCTTAAGAATCGTGTATTTTTTAACAGATCTTACGATTTTGTTTTTCAAAGTTTCTGCATTTCGACCGTCTCTACGGACCGAATATTTCCATTTTCATTGATTGCCGATTTCCGAGTGTATATTCGTTATTCGAAAAGCCACATGTTGCTTTTCGAAACATTAGATTTCCCACATTATTCATACTGTCGACGTTCTGTCGAATTGAATATGGATAATTTGACTCTTCTGTTGGAAACATTTATCGAATAAACGCTGGTTCGATTGATTTTCGCTATGATTTCTCAAAAAAAAAATCTTCAACTTACAAAAAAAGAAAAAAAAAACATTGGAATCTGATTTTTTTTGTCCTTGTTTCATAAATTCTTATTTCTTTTCACGACTTTATTTTGGCTTTTTACTTTGAATGATCCAAGAATAAAATAAATTTTTGCATTTTTGAAAATTCGACATTGTAACCTTCATGTATTCTTATATTTCCACATCGTTACCCGACCTTCCTGCGCCCATTTCATAGATGCATGCCAAAAAGGTAGACGAAGGCATGAGGAAAGGGGTTTGTCGTAAGGTCTCGTCGAGGATAAAAAGCGATGGGTGACTCAGGGAGTATATATTAAAGCACAAAGCCACAGATAGTGAGTGAAACTCGGAGGCGAACGAAGATTAAAAAACGGTTCTCAAAGAAGGAACGCGGAAAAAATGAAGACAGGAAAAAGAAAACAACATTTCAATCTCTTCTTCAATTTTTCGTCTCCTCGACGTTTTGTTTCCACTTCCTCGGAGACAAAATAAAATCCGGCTCTATGCAGTCAGATGCGAGATCGATCGTGTCAAGTAGTAGATTGACCAAAGTTCCGAAAATGTGATCATATGTAGTACAAAAATGGTCGATCATACAATTTTTTAAACATTAAAGGAATTGTACTCATCAAAGTAAAGTTACAATTCAATAACTAAAAACTGTTAGTACGTGTACAAAGAGAGTTCTGGATACAGATTCCTGTACCGACAAAGTTACCGACACTTAGCTAAGACGGAAACCCTTTTTTTAGAACGTTTGAGGCTAGAGCATAACCCCACTCTCAGACTTATAAGAATCTTCAGAAATCAATGAAAAGGTTTCTTGTTTTTCATTGTTTCGTACAACAATTGTTAGATATGATTAGTTATTATAAATTCATTCTGAATCCTGTTAATTATCATGAGCCTTAACCCGTTCGAAGTTTTCCAATTTTGGTTGTTGAGTTGAAGAACTTCAAGCGCACTCAGAAATTAGTTGAAAATAAAGAAGGTCAGGAAGGAGCCGAGATACAGACGAGAAGTAGGACTGCTTTCCTTTTATGGAAGGAGACTTCAGGATCAATTTAACAACCGGCGAAACTGCGAGAGTCGGTTTAATTACAAAATCGAGTATAAAATGATGCCGAGTTTATTTACAAGCTGCATGTGAATCTTTCAGTTTGTCTTTGTGTTTGTACCTACAAGAATAACGATTCTCACGGTCAAAATCCTCAATCCGAACACGGAGGACTTAAATTATACGAGTTTCTGACGCAGAGGAAAAAGAAGAAGGGGTCGTAAATACGTAAATATATATACATTCGGGATTCGAAAGTTCAACCATAAAAGCCGAGGAGACCATAATTCGCGATGGCAATCGGATGGGAATCGTACACTTTCAAAAACGTGCATACATGTCATATATTTATATGAGTATACAGGGTGGTCCATTTTAATTACCCCGGACGAATATCCCGAAAACTACAAGAGATACAAGAAAAAGTTTAATACAAAGCTCGAAGAGTTTTGAGGGGGAAAAATAATGGTAATACTCGTGAACTTATGGATTTTGCCACTTCCGAGATATTACAAGTAACATTTTGATTTTGGATGGGGAACACATATCTTGGATATGAGTAGGTGATAGCGAGGTTGAAGCCTAATCCGAATATGCAACAAAAAAAATATCTATCAATTTTTTTTCATAGTCTTTTCTATTCTAATTTCTATAAATTTTTTCGTTTTTTTTGTTTTTGTCGTAGGTGAGCCGAAGACGAATATCGCAAATACGCGAGGCAAAAAGACCGCTGCATCCTTGTTAGACAGGATTCTTTATGTAACAAAAGTGTGTTACGTTTTTTCACGAAGCACGAAATTGAGGTTATGGTAGCGTAATGTCAGATTTATTCGCGTCGGCGCATGCGCGCAGCACAGAAAGTACCACTTTCAACTCCTAGGATTTAAAAGTGGTATTTTCGGTACTCCGCGCATGCGCATTCGCAGGCTAACTTGACCGTCATAGAAACGGGTACCTAGTTTGTGTACGTAAAACGTGCATGGAAAAACACGCGTAAAACACGCTCGCGTTATGCTAATAATCATAACCTCCTCAAGCCACATAAACTAATTTTCTTCGCGTGATTGGAATTGCGTTGTTCACTTGATGACTCGCGTTTGAATCGCGGGTGATCAGCCAATCATGCGCACGTTCTATATAACATATTTCAATATAATTACGCGTTACAACAGGGGGTTGAGGGTAATTAGTGCCCATCAATTAGGTTGCTCTCTGCGTGACGCGTGCGTCGAATTTGCATTGTTAGCGAAACTGGAGTGCATCGATCGCGTTGCCCACGTGACACAACGTTTGCGTGTGTACCTACAGATATTCACATACCCGTGTAAAAATAAGCTTTCCTAATTACGCGAAGGTAAAAGGTCAGGATCGAGTTATGACAGCCGACGATGGTGTGGGATGTTAAAAAACAAATAATCCCGCTACATTGCAAGTTGTTAATTACTCATCAGGCAAATGGCAAGCAAGATATTGAAGATAATTTTCCTCTCGCGTAGAATTATATTAATTTCTTTATTTCAAAAGTTTATCTTTCTTTCTCGTGCCTCGTTTTCTCTCTTTATTAATCGATTTATTAATTTGTCAATTTTTTTGCAATCATTTCGAATACAAGTAAATAATGTAATTAGTCGGAAATCGAACCAATTAAAAACTAGCCATGGCATCCTTCATGGCATTCTGCCTTCGCAGACGCTTACCACGTACCTTTATACAACTTCCGGTAGAATATAACGCCCGCGCGATGCGATATGATATAATGCACGCCTGGATGTGCACGTCAAAAGCAGTAATAGGGGTGTTGAGCTTATTGCTGGCACGCGGGATGATCGATGACGAACACACACAGCTATGCTGGTGGTAGTCGATATAGGGACATGGCGTGATCGATCGATCCAACAAAGTAATCAAAGATAAAACCTGGCAAATTTACGGTATATCCGCAGTCACACTCGTTCAATTCGTGCTATCATATTTAATCCCAACTCACTTTTGTCTCGTGTGACAAAATGTTAGTTTTTGATGTTTCAAGAGCCCACTGCAATGGACAGGTCAGCAAAAAAAATTTTAAGAGATCGCTCCAAATTTTTTTAAATGTCCAATATCGTCAAAAAATTAAATTAAAAAAATTATATTCTCAGTATTTTTTTTGATTTTTAATTCATGTCGTGGTGTATTGTTATCGATTCTTTCTAACTAGATTGAAGAAAAAAAATTGATGAAATTTTAATATGAATATTAAAAGGTCGCTCGAAAAGATCTGAAGAAATGCACTAAAAAATTTAAAAAAATTACGAGTCACCTTTCAAAGTTCAAATTTTGAACTGAAACTTTCGGAAACTTATTTTGTTTTTCGTTTATAAAACTATACTATAAGGAACAAAAAATCAAAAATCAAAAAATTCGATTTTCGACAATTTCTGACGTCTTGAAAAATGTGGAGCAAACTCTGAATTTTTTTTTTTCAGCTGCCCTTTGGAGTGGGCTCTTAAAACATCAAAAACTAACATTTTGTCACACGAGACTCAAAAAAAAAAAAAATAGTCGGTTTTTCTGCGCCACTCTAATATATATATATATATATATATATATTTTTTTTTTTTTTTTTTTTGTTCTATTATTATTTCCTCTGCAAGCACGAATCCATCGAGTGAAAAAGGTACGTCGAGACTCATCGCCGCGTGTTGCGCAGTGCAGTGTTCGCTGAGTGTGAAATTTATACGAGATGAATTTTTACACGGTTGACTACCCTCCCCCCGCCTTCCACTCCTTCCTCCTTTCCCTTCTTCCCCGGCTCAATCCTCCTGCATTAACCTCAACCAGGATTTTTATTTAGGTTTCCATATTAATAATTTTTCCACCTCTCTGGAGTTTCCCTTTTTTCTTTCTCTCTTTTTTCTTTTTTGAAATCTCACTTAGCTCCCGTTTCACGAATTATTATATACAGTTGTTTTTTTCTTTTTATTTTCTTCCCCCGACCACGTATATATCACACGCTATTATTATACGACGGACAATTGCAATATCCGGCAAAATGCGGAAACGGTGTGATGACGATCGTTCTATGAATAAGGATAATAGCAACGATAATAACAATAACTATACCAATTTCGAAAAAAAAAAAAAAAAAAAAAAAAAAAAATAAACAAAATAAAACAATCCCTGTCAAATTTAAAGGAGATCGGATAATTTTAAATCGCGCGACAGAGTGATTGAAATTTTTAAATGGACAGTAAATGTATTTCTTCGATGTCAATATTCCAATATTTCTTACAAGTCTGATATTGATGAAAAAAAAATGTGTAACTTTGCACACCGTTTGGGGATATTATTCGGTACGAGATGCTATTTTTGCAATTTTTTTTTTAGCTGTTATTTATTTACCCACAAAGATTACAGATGTTACGATGATAAGTGTTTTCGAAAAAATTTTCATCACAGCTCGAAAAAGCTGGACAAATCGCATTTCACGCATCGTATTGTGCCAAATCGACACTGAATATATAGTCAATGATAGTCTTTGATGACTGTTTAGATGTTTTCTCACAATGTGGGGTTGCCTAATTAAAGCGTGCTTGATTAACTCGAATGAATGAATAGAAACCGTGCAACGGTGCAAATAGTTCTTAATCAATAATTCTAGCCTGCGCATTTCAATGATCTACGACTCGTCATTAAACGAGCGCATGATGGTCAGGTTTTTTGACAGTATAAAATGAATAAGCGAGCGCAACGCGTTGTGGGATGAATAATAATCATCCAGAAAGCAGATGAATACGTTGAGGCATGTGTGGAATAAAAGGAAGACGAAATAAAAAAGCTCCGCGTTGTTCGGAGGTCTGTTTAAGGGTGAAAAATTGTGAGTTTACTCACCTTCGAGTGTCCCTGTGTAGGCATGCTCAGTGTTGAAAGCGATGGACCGCCCTTTTGAACCCTCGAACTGAGCGTCCGACGTGAACAAGCCGACATCCCTGACGAGCCTCATTTTGAACACTCTGCAACATTGGAGAAGAATTTTATCTTCCATTTTCATTACCAGAATCGATGCACGCTTAGTTATTGTAGTCTGGTAACTTGGTTTGGAAAAGTCGATTATTTTTTTTTTTTTCTCTTTCTTTCTTACTTATTTTGAAAGTAAAATACATTGATTGATGTGAGTATGATTTTTTTTTAAATCTATTTTTGAACGCGTTTTTCTCCAAACAACGTTTTTACGGTCAGCCCAAGTGATAAGAAAATTTTCTATCCAACCGATTGAGCTTAAATTTGGATACGTTATTTTCTATTCATCAATTGCTCTCCCAGGTAGCAGGATCTTTTTTTTTTCTTCGTCCCTAACTGTCCATTTTACAGCCCGATTTCCGCTAAAAACAAAAAAAAGTCACTTTTTCTTTCGAAGTCCACCATTTTGCTATTTTTTATCAAAATTCTTTAACTCTAGTATCAACCAGAATGACAAGCTTACAGAACAATATTCTTTTTTCACTTATTTGTTACAGATGTCCTCAAGCGACGAACTCGTATAACTGTAACAAAAAATTTCAAAAAGAAAAAAAAAAATTTTTCCTACACTCATTAATAATATGTTAAAAAATAAAACCGATTAAATTTTATTTTCTCCCAAAAAACAAAAAAATTCTCTATTAACTATCAGACTATTAACTGAATTCATGTTTCTACGGTAGATCTTTTCAACTTTTTGAAAATGACTTAAAAATTTTTGAAACCCCGCGTAAAGGAGGAAAAAAATTATTGTCGAATCTACTACTTTAGGCACCGACGCATTTCTGTTGTTCGCGTTACTACGATTTTTCTTACTGAAACTTTTTCTCCGTGTCGATTCAGTAAATCAAAACATTTCTCCAAAAAACTTCATCAAAAAAAAAAAAAAAAAAACTGCGCCAGTCTCGCATTTCACCAGAGAGATCGTAAATCGAACATCGATTTTTGTTTCCCTACAAAAATTCTATCAATCATATCAATACACACGATGTATGTACATTGGACCGAATCAAATTATGATAAGAGTTCAATTTTCCTTTTTTTTTTTTTTTTTTGGCCAGAACAAATTCTAAGCGTTAGTTTTTGTGATACAAAACAATCTCTGAAACTAGAAGGATTTTTATATTGTATAATAGATACATAATCTCGTAGGTGTAACACGAGATGAAGAAAAAAAAAAAAAAAAAAAAAAAGGGCGACAGTTGAAACGGGGTGAGGAAAACTCGGGAGATTTATTATCTCGGTAATCGATTCGACGTTGCTTACTTTCCACGATGTAATCTGACACGTAGCAGCAGCTTTCCTCGTTACAATTAATTGTACAGGTAAGACGGTTTCTATGTAAGATATATAGGTATATCTATTTGTACGTGATTGCCATGGTTCTTCTTCTCTGCTGGAGACAGTTAAGTCACGTGCAAGGATTTCTATATCTATATATACTGTATACCGAGGAAAAGAAATAATAGAAGGAATTGGAAAGAAAAATAAGCCGGAAACTCGTCCCGATGCCTCGACCGTAATCTTTTCCTCTCGTTCTCTCGTTCTTTCTCCATCTCTCTTTTTGTCTCACCGTTTCTCCTCCTTCGATGAGCTTAGCTTTTTATTCACGTTCAATAATATTGAACGTTAAGCTCCAATTAATGTGGAAGCCGATTGCAATAATCCAACTTGTTTCAGATACATTTTTACCGTTTTTCTTCCCCTGCTCGATAGATTGAATTAATTAAATCCGCCTGCACAGTGTAACGAGTTTCTTCGATAATAATACTTCCCTCTATACCTTAACCTGCAGGTTATTACTCGATTCATACTCACATATTCGAGGTACATAATATAAATGTATATTGGATGTAGGTACTAAGTCGTGGAAATTTTCAATTACCATAGAAATTGACGGTATATATATATATGGTAGGTACAAGGTATACAAAGTTTCTCGCCTGCGCAAGCCATGAGACGACGACGTGAAATGAATTTGAAAAATGCAACGGTCGATGCTTGTTAAATAACAAACTTATACACCGGAAATTATATATCGCCTCAATTCTCTACAGAAAGATAAGAAAAAAAAAAAGCTACACAGTGTAAATTGAAATCATGACAGAAAATTGAAATATTGTCAGTAAAAGGTTGTTTTACAAACAGTAGTTGATTGAAAAAAGAGAGAATCAGTTCGAGTAACTTTGTAAAAAACAGTCTCCTGAATAAAACGGTGCCAAACTATGGACGTAGTCATATTTCACGATGGAATGGATGATGAAAAAAGTGTCTAGATTTGCGAACTAACAGCAGTTGCAAGCTCTTCACGAAGCGCGCATGCAGTTTGGAATAATTTACGTATCACGTATAGGTTAACAAGCTCTTAATCTTACCCTCTAAGCCTTCTGCCCAACTAATTGATTTATCCTTAGTCTCAACGGCGTGTGCAAGGGTCTTCGATCAATACACACTAGGGCACACAAAGAGATCGTACCGAGTTCCCGATGCTGCATGCATGCATGCACGCTCGGTGTCTGACATCGCGTTGGAAGTCAGTCGGCGTAGAGTGAAAGATGCAGTTCCTTTCTGAGAAACTGCACAGTCTACTGTACAACGCCAAGACTAAACCTGCACGCATAATGGACTGGTACAGGCACCAAACCCCTCGGCTCACATCAGTAAGGCTATGGAGAAAGAGGATCCGGATAAGGAAAGGAAAGGAGAGAAGAGAAGAGAAGAGGAGAGGAGAGGAGAGGAGAGGAGAGGAGAGGAGAGGAGAGAGCGATAAGAAAGCCAGGATGTTGGGGGCGGGCTGCACGCCGCTAGCTAAGCAAGGACGATAAACCTGGATTATTCCCTCATGCTAGGAGCATAAGGAAGCTCCGGTAATGCGGCACTCGACTTGCGACGTCGAGACGTCTGGTGGTAAATGTTTACCCTCAACTGTACTGCAGCTCCTTCGATGGGTCGATCAGGAATACGGATGGTAGAGACAAGGAAGAGCATCTCATATGGGTTTTCAGCTGAAAAGGTTTGCTCACTGCACCAGAAAGTGACAAGTAGTGGTTCAACAGGTCACCAGAATGGCGGTAACGAGCAATCCTTACTTCACATGTGGGACTTTTGGTTCAGCAACTCCAGGCATACGCCATTTGGTCTAAGGTCATTGACCTACCAACACTTGACTTTGATATGGTTGAATGTTCTGGACGTTAGATGACTTTTCTATAGAAAAAAAGATTTTGATAGAGATTGTGCTGTATTTTATGGACAGTTTTTGTACACAAAGATGGTCCTCCTTATCTCTACCTTCCATAGTTGAGTGTGTAACGTCGTGCAGAATGGAAAATCGCAAATTGTAGAGAACCGGGACTGGCCGTTTGCAACTGGCACGTCAGCACGATGAAAGATAAGCGAGTGCCTACGGTGTGAGATCGCCGGAGTGTCGCATGGTCAGGATGATGGCCACCCTTGTTACGTCGATACGTCGATATACCCCGAAGAAGAGCTCCTCGAAATTACCTCACTACGCGCGTTCAGATTTTACAGATATTGAGAGGAGGAAAGATATCCGAAGCTTCCCTGTTATGGACTCGGTCCTCGCTCTTATCGGTAGCAATTTTTCCCCCTCTTTCATTCAACTTTCACCCTGGTCGATCAGCCGTCAAGGTTTCGGGTCAATTGAACATTACGACAGCAGACGTATAATATATAATAATGCGAAACTCGATGGGGGGTTTGATTTTGCAGACAAAGCACAACTTCGCTGTATGTATACCTGTTACGTGTATTATACTTAGAAACAGTGGGAAATCACAAATCCAGAGAAATCGAGGGATATTGATCAGAAATATAAGTGGTGACCACTCCTGAGGTTGGCTGTACCCGATTTCAAGGGCTTCAAGTGACGTCATGACCTCAAGTTACTTGGAGTGACTCCAGGTCACTTCAACTGACCTTTTGACTTCATGATTTCATAACTTCAACTGACTTCAGAGGAGTTTTTTTATGGTAGTGTATACACCTAACTACAGAAGCGGTTCTCCTTGGGGAGGATTAGTGTTCAAGTTAAGTGTATACCTGACTTCAGGACTCTACAAGACTTCGAATGAGTACAAATGACGTCATGGCTTGAAGAAACTCAAAGTGATTCAACGTCACTTAAACTGAGTTCTTGACTCCGTGACTCCAAAACTTCACATGACTTCGAATGACTTCTTGTCCTCGTGACCTCACATGACTACACGTAACTTCAAGCGACTTCACAGGAGTTTTCTATGGTATACACTCGACTACAGAAGTGGTTAACTCCTTCGATAATGAAGAGACTCACTATACACTCTGTGCCAAATTAATATACAGTGAAACCAAAGCAGTGCATAGATAATAGCCGCATAGTTATCGCTAATGGGTTAGGCCTGAGGTACCTTGAAGCAAAGGCACTCGACAGTCTCTGCAAGGGATATTCCGAAGCCAAGAGCTACGCTGCAACTACTCGGCACTCTAGATACGATCCACTTCCGGTTCCTCATCCTCGTCCTCATCACCGTCCTTCTCTCCGGCTGATCCCATCATCGTAACTCATATATACGAGGTCGGTCAAATGGGTCATTTGCTGAGGCTAAACGAGCCTAGGCAAGGTCTGCAGCACTCATCGTCGATAATCTGCATCTCGTATCTGTCCCTCCTCTGCGGTTCGGTGCAGCGCATATTCCTGGATCGATATATAACTACTCGGTGGTTTATTACACCGCAGAGATTCTAATCTGATGGAATGAAGCTGGTACTGCAATCCGATACGTCAAAGAACCGGTCCTTTTACCAAGTTATTCGATGGTAATCATTCTGAGAACTGTTCGCCAGTGGAAAAAGAACTCTGGGTATCTATAGAGCCAGTAAAGGTGGAAGGAGTCCTTGTATCCATGCTTGAATCTTATTACTCAAGATCCTTTTCATCCGTTCTGCAGTGATTGTTCAAAGTAAAGAACTTGGCAGCGTCAAATGAGCATTTGGATAATTTCTCAGTCATAGCCACTTCGAGAAGAAGCTTCAACTTATGTGAGTATTTTCCTCTCCGTCGAGTAATGACACTTTGCAAAAAATGTTGAAACTTGCGAGTTCAGCTGGTAACTTCTGTCCATGGAATTGTTTCTAATCAAACTTGGAGAGTAGAAGAAAGAAAGAGAAGAAAAAGTAGAATAGTTTCATCTTCTTTTTTTTTTCTTAAGAAACAGAAAAGAACCTTATCCGAACAATTGCTCCAGAAGAAATTGGACACTTCTGTAAAGATACCTTTGTTTTTTGTCACGGCTTATACAAATGTGGTTGAATGTATTGAAGATTAATTTCTCGAAGTCCCTTGATGGAAACGTGATTGATTGTGCTTTGTACGTACTTGTTTGATGAATGCGTCAAAAATGCAGCGGATCTAACCATCGAGATTACAACTCCTCTTCCAACTACTACATCGTTTGCAGTATGGTTCCACTGCAAGACATGTGTCACTCGCTCTGAATCCACCCATGACTCACGTGATCTTCCTCTGGATTCTGCCCGCGAAGCTTTATTCATAATTCATCATGATTCCATGTCATAAAATAGTCCGACTGCGTCGTGTTGCAGCAGAGAGTAGCTTCCAGTTACATACATGGTAATAAATCATTCAGCTGCACCGAGTGAGCGAGCATCAATTTGCGCTAAATGACAAAGGCGTCATCCGTATCTTGATCCACGCACGACCCTCGAATGATGCATTTGCTCAAGAAAGTCATGTCAAATTTAACAGTTGAAACTCAAATTGTAAATCAAAGGAATCCAAGTGACTGAAAAGTCTTTTGAAGCAACGAGAAATGTATAGAAATTATTGAAATCATTGGAAATTATTATGGGTCATTTGGAATCAAAGGACAGCGTTCAATAAGTCTCGCGGCAAATGATGACAATTCATCGAGGTTAGATCGATTTCTGTCTTATTAACGTGATTTCCAGTCTACCAAGAGATTTCTATTAGCCCCTTCAGTCACACATTTTTCAACTCAGTATTTTGGCCTTAATTTTGTTACACTTGGGTTGTCTGGGTTCGCTGATCACGAATCTAAAGTCAGAATTTGATAATTCCTAAATCCAAGATGGCGTATCAAATACGATGATATATCCAAATCCTGCCTCCAGATTCGTGATCAGTGATTCAGTCGAAAATATTGATTGAAAAATGCGTGACTGTAAGAGTTAAATCTTACATGACCTCCTACGATTCTATCAAATTCCAAAATCACTGAAAATTTGACAGAACTTTCTAAAATCATTGAAAATCAGAGTTTACTTGACCGCAAGTCAAGTAAGATCACATATCGAGTTATAAAAATCACGGTAAATCGCTGAAAATAAATTTTGACGAATCGAGATCCTCGATTTCACTCCCAAGTGAATGTTCCCTAGAAAAGACATCTCTGCTTCCTAAATGACACAGAACCCCGCTTATAGAAGTGTTATTGCCTTATGGGTGTGATTGTGACATGACAGGTGGAGCTCAAGAAGTGCATCGCGAGGTTCGTATATGGTTAGTGCTGTAGGAAATGCGTGGGTGTGCCGAGTATAATGTATAATGCTGGTAGGGAGGTTGAGCGATAAAGCGTCCCTTTGAAAGCCGCATATATATATACATATATATACTTGTTTATTGAGCAAGAGATTGCCATGCCATACCGGCGTGACGTGTTGTCACAGATGCATAGATGCAGGCATCCGTGCCGTTGACGTTACCTTGCTGCTTCAAGGAGATACCGACCTGTCAAGGGCCTCAAGATGCAATAGCAACGGCCGTTCTGGTGTTCCCGGTGATTCCGAGTCCTTATCTTCCGCGTCTCGACGCCTTCTGGAGTAGTGATGCTCCCGCAGCGAAGACGTGTCGTACCAAGCTGGTCCATAACTCCTGATGTACGAGCCTTGCGTTATCCCTGGAACAGAAAAGCACCAAGGCTCGGATCAGACGTTGCCTGTTAGTTTTTAATTATGACAAAGTAGGTCTCACAAGTCGATGGCCGATCAATTTGTCTCCGAACCTTCAGACTCGTTTTTCAAAATTTATTGTATATAAAAAGCGGCAAAATTTGGATTAGAGCCATATAGTATATATATTAGGGTGGCGCAAAAAAAAACAAACTATTTTTTATTTTTTGTTGCACACTCCTTGAATATATTTTCACTATTTACTACATCTTACCCGAAAATATGATTTCAGATAGGAAATGAAAATTAATTTTCTAGATGTAACCGAATAATCTGATAACTGAATATATTCTTATATATTTTCATGTGTCTGTTACAATGATTTAATGTTAACTGGTTATGTGCGTCAAATTTTCTTGTCACAGCAACAATATTTGGAATTTAAACTAACAATTCTAAATGCCCCAATAAAGTGTTCAGGTAACTCTGCCGAAATGAATTTCCTCTCAGCATAAGAATTTGCCACTAGGTCTGGACACATTGGACTTTGATTTTACTTCAAAATTTCGATAAAATAAAAAAAAAATGAGAATACAAAGAGATCCGACAACTGCAGCAATAAGTATCGCGCAGCCGGAGCGCTGAGTGAGGAAAATAGGCGAGGAGGAGGAACAGCTTGGAAATAAAAAAGAAAACCCAGGTTTATTATATCGTTCTATCCACTGCTGCAGTGGAACAAAACGTGGACAAACGTCGAACAATCCAAGCGGACTGTGAGAGTCCGGTGATGAATGGATGAAATGAACAATCGGACAATAGTGCCTTCGGCCGTCGATATATGTATGTATACATGATATAACTAGCTACGGCCACTGGATAGAATATCGATTTCAGATTGCTGAGTCCGTTTGATGATGCTCTGCTGCTCCTCGGCTGTCTGAACAACGCGAAAAGATGGTTTGTAATTCTTTCTTTTTTTTTCTTATTTATTAAGCCCGTACACAAAGTAGATACCCGTTTCTGCAACGCGGCAACGCTCGAGTGAGTCTGCGAATGTGCATGCGCGGAGTACCGAAAAGACTACGTTTAAGTCCTGGGAGTTGAAAGTGGTACTTTCTGTACTGCGCGCATGCGCCGACGCGAATAAATCTGACATTACGCTACCATAACCTCAATTTCGTGCTTCGTGAAAAAACGTAACACACTTTTGTTACATAAAGAATCCTGTCTAACAAGGAAGCAGCGGTCTTTTCGCCTCGCGTATTTGCGATATTCGTCTTCGGCTCACCTACGACAAAAACAAAAAAAAAACGAAAAAATTGATAGAAATTAGAATAGAAAAGACTATGAAAAAAATTGATAGATATTTTTTTTGTTGCATGTTCGGATTAGTCTTCAACCTCGCTATCACCTACTCATATCCAAGATATGTGTTCCCCATCCAAAATCAAAATGTTACTTGTAATATCTCGAAAGTGGCAAAATTCATAAGTTCACGAGTATTACCATTATTTTTCCCCCTCAAAATTCTTCGAGTTTTGTATTAAACTTTTTCTTGTATCTCTTGTAGTTTTCGGGATATTCGTCTGGGGTAATTAAAATGGATCACCCTGTATACTCATATAAATATATGACATGTATGCACGTTTTTGAAAGTGTACGATTCCCATCCGATCGTCATCTCGAATTATGGTCTCCTCGGCTTTTATGGTTGAACTTTCGAATCCCGAATGTATATATATTTACGTATTTACGACCCCTTCTTCTTTTTTGTCTGCGTCAGAAACTCATATAATTTATCTCCTCCGTGTTCAGATTAAGGATTTTGACCGTGCGAGTCTGCAAATGCGCAGAGCACCGAAAAGACTACGTTTAAGTCCTGGGTGTTGAAAATGGTACTTTCCGTACCGCGCGCATGCACCGTCACGAGCGAATCTGACATTACGCGACCCTAACCTCAATTTCATGCTTCGTGAAAAAACGCGTAACACACTCTTGTTACGTAAGGAATCGTGTGCAACAAGGAAGCAACACTCTTTTCACCTCGCGTATTTGCAATATTCATCTTCGGCTCACCTACGACTCGTATTGCAAACTTACGTTCGGTGCAAAATGACCGAGTTTCCCTCCTTGTTGTACAATATACTATTTTTTTTTTTCTTCTTCTTCTCTTAATGAAAAACTGTCACTTTTCACGCGTATAAAAAATGGTCATCAAAATGGTGGGGAGATTTTCATTCTTATTTTCGATACATACGTAGCGGAATAATTAAAACAATAATTCAGACAGCCGTCAGTCTGTGTTAGAAAAATTTTTCACACCTCGTATAAGGTTAAAATTCTGTGAGCGAATTTCCCTTCCCTGTATCGACAGAGAAAATGAAAAAAAAAAAAGTCAGAGAGAACTGAAGTTCGCATTCGGAGCTGCGTGCATTTTCATTATACTATTTTCTCACACGTCATAAAAATATTTATAGTTTTGAAAGAGGCATTATATTTCAGCATGTCGCGTCGGTCCGCATGTGACACCTTATAATACATCACCTGCATAAATACTATATACATATACATTCGTGCCGAAGTGTGAAAAATCTCTGCCGCGATCAATCGCTGCGTTGCAAAATTGTGTTTTCTTTCAATTTACTGATAAAAAAAGCAGAAACAGAAAAAAAAAAAAAAAAAAAAAAAAGAAATTCAATCAATCAATTTCAGGGAGACGGAATCGGGCGAAAATTCTTCCAATTCAGAAACGGGTATTGGAATTGCGATTGAATCGTACTTGCGAATTCACAATAAAAAAAATCCCAAATTCGAAGAAAATATCTAAATCAATTTAAATATTATAAACAAGGCAAATCATTTATAGCAGAACGAAAATAGGTGTTATATTATATAAATTCAAGACTGATGAAACTCAAGAAGAAATTAATTGAATATATATATATACATATAGGTCTAATAATATAACCGATCGTTCGAAATTTCTCATTATTATAAATCAAAAAATTACTATAAATTAAAAGGGCTAAATAATCGTTGTTTTAAAAAAAAATAGTCGGTTTTTTTGCGCCACCCTAATGTACATGTATATACATATATATATATATATATATATTTATATATATATAGTAAATTTACTGGATATAGCAAAAACCCGTAATATTTCCTTGCTGTCAAAAGTTAACGTGCGTGTTGGGTTTCGGATGAAGATAAGACAGGTCTGGTGTAACAGAAGCGGCGTGGCGAAAAAAAGCCAAGGTGAACTGGCAGCCACCCGCCACCCGCCACCCGCCACCCCTTTGCCTCGACGCCACTTGCTGCATGGCTTCTACCGGGTTTCCGGACACGCGAAAGTTATGCTAAATTAGCTGTAAACAAAGGCACCACCACGGCCTCGATCCGCGTGCCGCGATAAGGTTAAAAATCTCGCGGAATAAACTTTTACATAGATAAAAACGTTGGGAAGGGCGAGGAGAAATGGAAGAAAAGAAAAAAAAAAGGAAAAAGGAAAAAGAAAAAAATTGCGGAAAAAAGTATGATAGGGTAAAATATCTGTAATATATATTGTATATATATATATATATATATATATATGTATGGATGGATGTATATGAAAATGTCTGTGTGTGTGTGTGTGTGGACGAAATTTCGTTAGTGGAAACTTAATTATACGGCTGCCCTCGTTCTGCAACTCGACCCCGCTTTTCAACCATGAAGGAGTTTGGTTGGATGGAGAAAAACCGATAATTTTCATTAATTTTATTACGAGATATACCCGAACATTGAGTATTGTTAAATTATAACATTTGTTAGGTGCGAAGATCCGTGAAATAATAGACAAAAATTAAATAACACAGGAATTACGAAGAAAAGTATTTTGAATCGTTTCAAAATGATTAAGAATCCAACAGATTCATTCAATTTCACTATATTTATTTTGCGGCTTATTTTATTCCGAATATTATTCGCTGCGAAAACACAGAAAGACTTTCGTTTTATGTCGTTGACATTGTTGAATATTTTATTTAACAATATTTTACTGATATAATTGATTATGATAAAGAAATGGAAATATTGTGTTAACGCCTGAGTAAAAAAAGAACAAAAAAAAAAAAAAAGGACGGTAAAAATGTTTCTTTATTCCTTTTTTTATTTCGTTTAGAAAAATGCCTAAAATTTATGCGGGGAAAATGGTGGGAAAAAAATGTTGAAATTTAGTGAAATCGGTGGTGGAAGAGAAAAATAAAAAATAAATAAAAATAAATGAATAAAAAAACTGATTGTTCGTAACAGAATCCCAAAGGATTCTCGCGGTCGCTTGAAACTATAAATGATTATTGTTTATTTTATTTTATTTTATTTCATTTTTTTTTTTTTTTCTTTTCGCAAAATGTTAGTTACGTGATGGGAAAAGATCTACGGGGAGGACTCTCCGCGATGTTTCTATCGGGGTGGTCTTGAGTGGGGTGAAAAACGGCTTTTCAGATCGCAAAGCGAGAGTAGAATGTGTGGCTGCTGCCGGGGAGCGCTTTTCAATCCGTATACCAGAGTAAACAGAAAATGAAACATGGGGACATTGACTGTACATACGAGTGCGGGATGAATAGCCCGTTCAACGTGCAGCAGGTATATATAGGTAGAGATACATACATACGTATTTCGGAATATGAAACCACGAACGTGAAAGTCGGGGGAAAAACAAGCGGAATCGCGCTTTCGCCCCTCGATCATAAAGGGCCGAGCGGTTCATTTAAGTCGTGATTGGACGTAACCAGCGGAGCATATATACATACATACATATATCGACGGGAAAAACATCATCAGCGTCAGCGTCATCGTCATCGTCGTGACGTGAATGCAGCGATGCGATCCTTTTCTCGTTTCAGTTTCACTCTTCCGTGCAATAATAAGCTTTTCTACACCGTGTGTGGAAACGTGGCACGGACATGTTAATAATATTTGAATGGATTCATCGGTACTTCTCGATCAGATGATGACCCAGAAATTATAACCCGAACAAAAGTAACAAAAATAAATAAATAAATAAATAAATGACAAATGTGAATTTCACTTAATTAAATCAATTTAATTTGATGTTGTTCAATTGTTTCCCATTTTTTTTTTTTTTTTTTTTTTCTTCATGGCATATTTCTGAAAAGTGTTTTTTCAACTTTGGTTATTTTTCGTTTGGATTGGTTATGACAGGTTATTTTTATTTCGGTCATTTATGACAGGTTATTTTAGGTCGTTTTTTTCCTTCTTCTTCTTCTTCTTCTTTTTGTATTATTAATGACTGGCTGTTTTTGTTTGGGTTATTCATGACAGGTTATTTTTGTGTTTTTTTTTTTTTTTTTTTTTTTCATATTATTGATGACAGGCTGTTTTTGTTTCGGTTATTTTTATGTGTTTTTTTTTTTTTCTCTTGTTTGTTCGTATTATTAATAACAGGCTGTTTTTGTCTAGATAATTCATTACATTTTATCTTCGCATGGATGATTTTTGTTTCGGTTATTTTTGATAGGATATAGTTTGTATTAGCTACTTCAAAAAAATCGGTCCCTGAATTTACCGAGCAGTTGAATTTTAGCGTTATTGATTTATAATTGATTTATAAAAAAATTCTTGGGTCGTGTATAGATATATATATATATATATATATATATATATATATATATATATATATATATATAAAGCTTTAAAAAACCGTGTTTTAAACGTTAATCCATATAAATTCTCTCACGTGTCAATCGTTTGGGTATTTTTTTTTCTCTCTCTCTCTCTCTTTCTTTTCCTTTCATTTTCTGAAAAACTTTTCGCCCAGCCCATCTCGTGGGGAAAATTGTAACTAAATCCAGAACCGTCATATTCATATATCTACTAAAAAAGTATCCGACAAGACGGAGACAATAAAAAATGAAGAGAATGAAAGGCAGTTAAGTAAGGGAAAAACTAAGCACTGCAAGAGCGCAGAAATAGCAGCACAGCAGAGGTCGTAGCGATTCTTGAAAGTTTTCATTCAGGATGAATACGTTGTAAGTACGTGTAACTTCGCTTTCAAAAACGTGGGTGTATATAATTTCCGTCTAAGGATTTGCCTGGAGGTGAAGAGAGAATTCGCTTTTAGAATTGTTGCAGGCGTGTTATTAGATTCTGCATAACCGAGACGAGGACGCGCTAAATTCCCGCGGTGGTTTCCAGCTTCCTTTGATATAACCGTATGCGTCTTATGCTCGGCGACATTTCTAAGCATTTGCTGCCTCTACATTCGCATTAATTTACACTCACGTGATTCACGTGACGCTGTATTTTCTTGTGATCATTGCAATAAATTTATCAAATGAATGTAATAAAAATAAGGTGTTTTATTGATATTGCAATAATCGGAATACTTGGGAGTATATTGAGAACTAGAAAAGCATATTAAATTTATATATATATATATATATAGATAAGAATTAGATTTGAAATTTAACAAATTCAAAAAGCAAGTAAAATTGACATTGAAGAAAAATAAGGATTAACTGTAATTTACGTGGTACAGAATCGGTGGGATTTACTCGAAAATATCCTGAAATCGGTCAACGATACTCGAAATTTAAGTTCATCTTATCCGCGATTACAGAAAATCTGCAAAACAAAAAAAGAGTTCGACTTGCATTGAAAATCTTTCGAGTATGTTGGAATAATTTCAAAATTTTTTTTATCTCATTCAGTTGATATGTGTACAAAAGAACTTGAAATATTCCAAAATTTTTTTCCAACCGATATCAAAATTGTCCAAAAACAGTTGAAACGTGTGTGATCACGATTATGGTCAAATTTGTACTCGAAAGCATTGCTGACGACATAAAATCCCATCTTAGATCCAAAAATCGGAGTAACGACTTCAATTTTCGAATCAGTGGCCTACCTCCAAAAATTCAGCATCGAATTTTGATAGTTTTTTCGATTTCACATCCGCCATTTTAGATACGCCATTTTCGATTTAGGAACTGTCAAATTCTAGCTTCGGATTCGTGATCGGTGATCAAAAAAAAAGCACCGAGTGACAAAAATTCGGGTCAAAACATTGAGTTGAAAAATGTGTGACGGGTTAACTTTTTTAGAAGCGTTTCGATAGAAAGTACATTAGTTTTTCACACGTTACTCCGAGTTGTGAGATTTCTTTCGACTTGACGTTTCAACTGACTAAAACATTGTAATTATTAATTGTAACCAAAGAAAATAAAAATGATTTTCAGATGTCAGGAAAGTAAAAATAAATTTTTTTTTTTTTTTTTTTTTTTTTTTTTGTGCAAATTTTAGAAAATTCAAAATAATGCACAGCAATGTTTACAGAAGTCATTTTTGACTATTTAAAGAACATTTTGAAAATGATTAATTCTTCAAAAAATTTTAAAGGTACCCAACTTTGCCCCTCCCTCGCCCTCCCCTAACTCAAAAGCGGGTAAATTTATTTCATTATATTAGATTCATGACAAAAAGAGAGAGAGAGAGAGAGAGATGTATAAAAATAATTTCCGGTTAGGTGCTTTGAGTTAATTAATAAAGGCTTAATTAATGAATGAAAATCAATGGACAAAGGGCTAAAGAGATTTTGGCCGAAAGGCAGTCGTCAAGCTTCTGCCAAGCCAAGGTTTACTTTATACCCGTGTAAGGATTAACAAAAGCGTCCGACAGACAGCAACAAGACTGAATGAATCGTCAGGCAACCGTCCGCGCTGCTGCTGAGGGATGCTGCTAATTATGAGACGGCACAGAGAGTCGATCGATCTTTCCGTCTATACATCTAGTGGGTTTATATATATACACATATATATATATATATATATATATACACCCACACATGTACCAAGAGCGTGGAAAAAGACGTTCGAGTGTTTCTGATAGCCGTCCGCAATTTTCCGTGGCGGGTTGATCGTTCCGCTAACAACTTGGCGTGCCCTCTTCGCCTGCATCCACCCCCGCGTTTCAAGCCCGTGGAAAAACGAGCCAGGAAATAACAAAAGAGGAAGGCGGTGAAGGATAGATAAAGGAGGAAAGGAGAGACGGAGACGTATATATAAATATACATATATATATAGTATATGGGATATTCCACGCCAACTGGACCAGTGTTAAGCCCCGATCATCTCAAAAACATTTTATTTCTCTCTTTCTAACATTCTACTCGGTAAAAAAACGCGACTGGAATTTTGTTCAAATTTTTTTTTGTTATACCGTTTATTTTTTTTTAATAAATATTTCAAGTCGATTGCGGATAGTAATTTTTTTAAGAATCTGAAAAAAATCTTCTAAAATCCAGTGAATAACACAAAACAACCACCTCGTTAAGAAAAATTTGGGCCGAATTTAAAAAAAAAAAAAAAGTTTTCTCCTTTTTTAATCACCTAATTCGGATATAAAAAAAAATTTTAAACCCAATATTAACACAGGATCAAATCTTAAGCGTCATATAAGGGTAAATTTACTTGCAAGTGTTCGTTTTCACCAATTCAATGACGCGCCCCTCTGGTTAGTAAATATAATTTTGGGTTCAAAAATTTTTAAATTCCGCATTGGGTGATGAAAAAAAGTAGAAAAAAAATTCAGCCCACGTTTTCTTTAGCGGTGGGGGGGGGGGGGGGGGTGTTTCGTGTCGTTCGCTGAATTTTTAAGAATTTTTTCAGATTTTAAAAAATCGGCATTTACATAACCGACTTCAAATACTTACGATTTGATAAAAAAAAAAAAATTTAGAGTAGAATGTTAGAAAAAAACATGAGATGATTTTGAGATGATCGGGGCTTTAAACTGCTCAACTTGGCGTGGAGTACTCCATATATACATACATATATATACATATATATATATATATATATATATATATATATATGTGTGTATGTAAATGTAAACGAAAAGGAGAAAAGAGGGTATAAAGAAAGCAAAAAATAAAAAGAGACAGCAAAGCTCACGGGGATGGAAAAAACGGGTGAAGACAGGAAGAGGATAGACGGAGGGGGGAGAAAAGGCGACCGCGTGCTCGGCTGGCTGACGAGACTCTGACTCGTTCCACTTGGCACAGAGTCAGCGGAACGCGGCCTGCAACCTGCAACCTGCAACCTGCAACCTGCAACCCTCGTGGCGTCCCACAGGCAACACGACCCAACCTTCCGACAGGATTCATAGCCGTCTTCCTGCATCCTTATGTACTTATGCATTCGCCTGGTAGAATGGGGACGTGTAACAAACGCTGGGGACCGGATGTTCTTGTATCTACTTGCCTTTCATTCAACATATCAGTCAAAGGGTAAGTAATCGTAAAATGGGGGTTGGAATGTGGAATAGAATAGAATGATCGTACGATGAATGGATCGTAAGAATTTTTAGAATCGGATTAAAAATTTTGGAAGATTATAAATTTACGACACGTTATTCAATAACGCGGAAATCTATTCTACGGAATATCAAAATCCGTAAATAAAAGTCAAAGCGTGTAAAAAGCCAAATTTTATGATCGTAAGAATTCTCGGATGGGGACGATAACGTAAAACGATTGGAAAATAAAAGGATCCGCAGATTTTTTCCAAGATTTTTCAAAGACGCGATAATCTATTTTATAGAATTTCAAAATTTCGAGGGATTCAAAGTATAAAGTCGTCGGAATTTTGAAATATACTTGTCAAAATTAGGATGATCGCAAAACATAAATATCGCAATATCGAATGTTTAAAATAAAAAGTAGAAAAATATAAAAAAACAAAACCAAAAAAAAAAAAAATACACGAGGTTTAAGGTATAAAAATTCAGAATATATAATTTTCGAAACGAATAAAAATATATCAAGCCAAAATTCATTTAAATCTAAATTTTGACTTTGTTACGTATTTCTATTATTATTTTTTTTTTTCTCCAATTTTGACATTCTCCGCAATAGATTTTCGCATTTTGCCTAATTTTGACGAAATTGCCATTTCCTAATGTTTGAAAAATTTTACTACCGACACCGGGAATTTGGATGTGAGAAAAAAGTTATTCATAAAAAAAAAAAACAGTTCTGCAGACTGGAAGATGGGAAAATCTGTATTGATTATCTTATCATTTCTAAGGTTTTGGTAATTCGATCTTAAATAGGGATAAAAGATAAGACGTTTAAGCGTCAAAGTTTCCTCGTGAAATTAATTAATAAACTTACGGTTGATGAATATGAAATTAATTTATTCTCACTGTAGATTGCTTTAATAATTTTAGACGTAGAGTAAAGAGACGTTTGACCCGGTTATTTTCGAAATAAACTTTTTAATCTGAATTTCCATTATTATTAAAATTTTGAAAAATATAATAAAGACTCTGCAATAAGAAACCCGATCTTATGAGTTTTATTTCTAAAATAAGAACTGCAGTATAGCGAGTTGTGCTCAATTTTTCAAGAAAACACTTTCAATCAAAATTTTTTGTATAAAATTAATCCCCTGAAAAACAGAATTTTCAACGCGATTGAAGTTTTATTGTAAAATAAAAGCAGCGAAATTCGATTTATACATTTGTCATTATAGATAGAACCTGAAGAATCTAAGAATATTATAAAAAGTAATTTTTGTTTTAATATAAAAAATGATCAGAATAGTTATCATGTATGCAAATATTATTTGTAACTGTTATTAACAATTTATTGTGTGGGTATGTACGAATGTGATCATCTTTTGTGTCCGACTCCAACGATTTCATTGATTTTAATCTGAATCAAAGCAGATTTTCCAAAATTAAAACTGATTAGATTTTTGCTTCGATCAATTCGGTACTTTTTCAATTATTCAAGTAACAAATTTACAAAAAATGAAACAAAAATGACGATATCTTGAGAATGGATTGAAAAAAAAATTGATAGCGTGAGGTTTTTTGGGTCGCCAATCTCGAATCTAAGGTCAGATTTGCAGAATTTAAATTCTTCGTATTCAATAACCTGAAAAATTCTAAAAACATTTTGATTTTTATAAAAATTCGTACTAGTCGTTTTATTGGGTGGCTGATCACGAATCTGAAGTCAGATTGCGAAATCCGAAATGGCGCGTCAATATGGTGTAAAAAAAAAAATTGTAATATTCCTATTTCGGTAGAAATTAGTAGGCGAACGTTTTTTGGCTCACCGATAACGAATCGGGGGACAAAATTCCAAAATTAGTAGCCACAGGAATAGCATCCCTTATTTGTTGCAGATAACCTCTAGGGTAGTTTTTACCCCTCAAACGAGAGACTCAATATGTAGAAAAATACGATTTTAATATTTTCAGATGTGCTACAAGATATCGCTGAATATAAGAAAAAAAAAAAAAAACTGTCGAGTCACATCGCGGGTATTTTCATCGTCAGTATAAAAAGGAGCTACGTTTAGACATCATCATGGCGCAGAGAGAGAGAGAGAGAGAGAGAGAGAGATAGACATCGGAATTTATTACGTTCAACCCAAGTCATAATAAATAAATAGTATTACAGATAGTTGCTAGAGAATAACCAAAGAGTACAAAACAAAGAAAGAAATATTTATATCTAGGACTAAAAATGAAAAATATAAAATAAAAATTCGAATATAAGAGCAAAAAAAGAATAAGTTACAAATTAAAAATTGAATATAGTAGATCAATTTAACAGATGATAACGACGGCGATATGGAGGATCTGGATCAAGGTATTAGGTAAGACAAAGGACAAATGAATAAATAAATAAATAATAAATAAACAAATGATGACAAAAAAAAAAAAAAATAGATATAAATACAAAAACAGATAATACAAAGTCATGGTTTTAAAACTTCTATAGACAAAGTATTGTTTCAGAGACGATGAAAAGCTATTCCAAAAGCGTATGGCTTATAGCACAAAAGCGAGTGAGAGAGAGAGAGAGAGAGAGAGAGAGAGAGAGAGGGAATCGATCACCCCCTAACAAGGCCTTCATTTCTCTCGATGGACGGATGACACTCGTGGGAAATACGGAGAATGAACCAGCACAGGCTGCCGCTGTTAGAAGCCCGGTGTAATCGCGAAGCGTGTGAAGCTTTCACTCCGTATAGGTATAGGTATAGGTATATAGGTATATATATATAGATATAGAAGCTTTTAATTATAAACCCACCGTGAAACGGCAATTTAACCCACACGCGTCTGCATACTTCAAGCTTCCGGAATTAGCTGTTGTTTACTTTTCACCTCTTCGCCTAGCCTCGCGTGACACGCGAATCGTATACCAAACTCACGTCACGCTGCATGCTCTCACGTTTGCAAAAATATTATTCGTCGCATGGCCTCGCAGAATTTCTTTCAACCAAACACGGTAATTAATACTGAAATGAATAGCGATTTTCTTTTTCTTGTCTTTCGGTTTTTTTTTTGTTTTTTTGTTTTTTTTTTCTCTCTCTTTCTTTCTTTATCGCGTCATCTAATATCAATATCAAAAATTTTGAAAACTTGTGGGAGTGTCTCGTGATCACTTGGTAAACCGATTTACCATTTAATTAAGGTTTTCGGTTTTTATCAACAATTATTTTATCCCCCCCGTTCGTTTATAACCTCTCTCAATATCCTAGAAGAAAATAAAATTTATTTCATTCAAATGTATTCGAATTTTCAAAAAAATTCTGTCTCAAAAGCTAGCCAATCGATTTTCAAATGGACCGAATATCTCGGATCAAGTGTATAAAAAAAAATCGATCGATATTCTTTTTAAATTTGTAAAAAAAAAGAAGAAAAAAAAAATGTTGTTGTACAGGTCTGTACAAGATATATTGGAGCCGGTCTGATTTGAATCCTGACCCCATAGGCGGTTGTTGTTTCAGATAGATTTTTTACTTCTATTTAGAAATTTTTTTTCAACATTAGTCGGAAATTGTTCGTTAAATATTTTAGCTTCGAAAAACCAATTTATTAGGTAATCGCGGAGCAATATGATAGTAATATTTTTCAGTAGAAAATCTTTTATTTTTTCACGCAATTTTAGTATATACGTAAGAAGAAAAATGCAATTTTTTTACATCCGCCATTTGCGAGTCAAATTTATGATATTTTAGGCGAAAATATATTGCTATTGGAGAATAAAACAGTAACACAGCTGTTCGAAAAGGACAGTGTTAGCTCATTAAAATTTTTCTTTTTTTTTTTCCCCAATTAAAAAAACTGATACAACTGAATCAGTGCCAAAGTCAAGTCTCAGGTTTCGTGGAGCTGAATAATTGACTCATTTCGAAACGTAAATGTAGCGTACCGGAAAATGATTTTCGGAAGAAAAGGTTAAAAAAAAATACACATCGAGAAACGGACGGTAAACAACAATTCGAAGAGATTGTTAAGAAAGTAGGATATTCCGAATTAATAAAACGTGCATGTTAGTTAGTTGGTCTGAAAATGAAAACAATCAAGTCTGTATTACCTCAACCTCTCTCGCTGATAAACCGCCAAATTTCTTCAACCCTCGCCCGTCTTCTTACTTTTCCGTAACACTTTCCTTATCTTAATCATAGTGAATGACTAACGAACACTTATCACGGACTTTCAGATACTTTACTAATATTTATCCGCGAAGGACACACTGAATAACGCTCACGGCGCGCAGTTTGAATTACGGGTCTGAACGTGTTCGATGCTAACTTCACGCTACAGCCGTTAGTTCAAACGACGGGCGGCCTGAACCAAAGATGGCGCTGCAAGCGATCACTTTTCGCCGCGAAAATTCAGTGTTTCGTGTTTCAGCTCGTGCAATTAAGTTTTTTCGCAACTCTTAAGTTCGATTTTATTGTTATTAGTCCTGAATTAAAGGTAAAGGATGGATCTTTGTCTTGTGTTTCGTAGAATTTCGAAAAAAAAAAAATTCGTTCTTGTTTTATTACGACCGAAACTTTGCTCACTTCCATAGTGTCGTTTTTTACGACTCTGAAAAAGAATGTTGAAATTCGGAAAAATACATGATTAGACAAAGATTGCTCCTTCGCCCTCAAAATGCTTTTAATATACAAATTCAATGCAAGCTCCAGGTGCGCCGGGAGTATAGGCAACTCCCTTATAAGCTAAAATTTGGAGGGAATTCTTTTTCCGTCATTTGAAACAATATTTTTAGTATAACATCAGGAGCAAAAAAAAAAAAAAAAAAATAGTCTAATTTTTTCATACAGTTTAACCGAAGATACCAATACTGGATAGAGTTTTTAATTTCTCTCTCATAAATATTAGAATAGAAGTAGCTGCGTTCTTTTTTCTTTTTTCTTTTTTCCTTCAAGTTTAAGAAATCACTTTAAAGCTTTTCGCGATAATTGTTATCATTCTTACCATTATCGTTATTCAACTGTATTAATCTCGTCGTGAAAGCAACTAGTTTAAATTAAATCGTATAATACCAGAAACATTTTATTCTCCTATTCAGACACACCCTTTTGCCACGAAGCAGTCTCTTCTTTCCGTCGGCGTTCGCGTGCGGGAATTTCGCTTTTGCAGTCATGTATCTAAAAGGGTAAGTAAGCTTTTACGTTTAGACGACCCCACGGACACGCAGCGGACTTCGGGACAGCGGAACGGCGGAACGGCGGACCGGCTTCGCGACGAAGCTCGAGGAGGACGCCAGGATGCCGAGGGAGAAGAGGAACGGGGACTTGAAAGCAATTAGTTTCCACTTTTGTAGAGAAAGGGTTGAAGGGCCGAGCGTCGGGCGTCGAGGACGTCGACCTCCTCCTCCTCCTCCTCCTCCTCCTCCTCCTCCCCGGGGACCTCGAGATTGCCGAGAGCCATCGAGTTCCCACCGACTGGCTACAGCGACAGACATCAGAAGAATTGTTCCGAGTAAACAGAGTAAAACGCGTGTGTGAATTGAGGATAGAACAAAAAAAAAGATGGCTCTGTACATTAAGGTAGGCAACCTAACAAAAACAAACAAAAAAAAACAAACAATTTTTCTTCAGTTACCGTGAAAATATCGTTCAAGATGATGAAAAACAAATTCTGCTAAAGTCTGAGCTCTTAATATTGATATTAAGAGGTGCTTGATCGTGATTTTTGATTCCCCATTTAAATAATACGGGAATTTTTTTTTTTTTTTTTTTTGTATCTGGAATTTTATCACGTTCTAACGAATCAGCGTGTTGTAAAAATCAACGCATATTCTTATAGGTAATTTAAAGATCTACAAAAAAAGTCTAATATAATTTTTCGCCAAGTCGACCCGTTTAAAAGTTATTTAAGGTTAAAGTTCAACCTCAAATGGTAATCAATGACTTTCACAATTATTTTTTTTTATATTTCATTGCAAAATAGGTAATGGCTCAAAAACATAAAACATTATATGTTTCGTGAAGTTCATCAAGTCTTCTTTGGTAAAATATCAAATTTTTTACATAATACCAATAATCGTAAGTAATATCGATTTCGTAATAAGTTTGATGATTTGTACTGAAGAAAAAATGCTGTTTTTTCCTTTATTTATTATTTTTTACCCATCCTACTCTACACGATATAAAAATCCACGATATTAGTAAATTTTTTTTTTTTCAAAGTTCAAATTTTAATTATTTCAACCCCAAAATTTTCTCACTCGTTATCAAAATTTCGTCACCGGATGGCGCTGCGCGCGCTAATTTTCTCGCGGATGAGGCAACTGCTTCTAATATCCGTTTCATCAAAGTGATAAAGTTCTTTATCGATTGAAATAACTTTTCTAAACCGAAGAAAAAGATGCCAGCACGAGTTGAAAATGTGAAATATTGTATTTCCTTCGTCACGGTTTACTTGTTAAAACAATAATCTGGCCATATATAATTTTGACCGATGCTTTTAAAACAGCTGTTTCGAGTGAATCTAGTTGGAATTTGATGGATAATAAAAATCGTATAACAAAAATAAAAAATACATTATACGAAATGCATGAAACCGTGTAATGATAACTGAAATTTTTTTGAAAAATAAAATTAGCTTTTATCCTGTATAGAGAATATAAAATTTAAATATCCGAGTATAAATTGTACGAATTTCCATCGAAAACGTAACTACAGTAAAGGAAATAATAATGATAATAATAATAACAATAGCGATACACGGCATACGCGGTGTAACGTAAAACTGAAAATAATAACGAGATCTGGTTTTATATAACGACTCGTACAGAATGAGTCTTTGTAAAAAATGACTGCACGTGAAGTTTCACGCATTGCACTCGATGCAGCGGAATTGAATTTTAATCCCACCATCCAACGTTCAAACACAAGCTTCGCGTATGCCGGTAAATTATTGGAAAATATATTTCTTCGTACGTTTTCCAAATTTTGTCTGTGTTTGTTTATTTATTTATTGATTTTTTTTTTTAAGAAAATAACGTATCGTTCGCAGGTAGAATAATAACAAAACTCGAAACTCGTTAGTGGTACACTTTATTTAAGAAATTTCATCTTAAAATTTTCAAAAATTCGATTTTATTTTCTCGTAATGTACGGTATATTCAAGTACACACATATGGAAAATTTCTTATCAATCCGGCAAATATTGACAACTCGATCTAAGTTGAAGATAAAAAAAATAAAAATATCTGCTGCATGTCCGAAGTGCTTTTAAACCTTAAACGCGGTTTTTTTTTCAAAAAGTCGGTGAGGAAGATTTCTCGGAAACCGAAATTTCAAGACAAACTTTTTAAGTATATAATTTAGTAACCTATCGAAGTTTTTTTTTTCTCCTCGATAAATATTTTCCATTTTATAAAAGAATTCACGGCCTAAATTTTTGTCAAAAATCGTTGTTTCTCTTTTTGAGAAGCAACCATTTTGTCAAAAATTATTAAAAGAAAAATTCTTGAAAAATCGATTTCTTCGGCCTCATGCGACTGTATAAAATCTCTCGAGCTCGTGAACGCTAATCTGTATGTATACTATATTGAAATGAAAGAGCAACAAGTGCGAGGCTCGTGGATTCGAGCTCTGTCTGTCTGATCACAAACGACCTAGTACCACTGTGAGAACTCAAGCATCTCGACAGTTCACTTTCATCGAAGCTTCCTCCTCGTCTTTCTATTCCCACATCCTCCACCTCAGAGAAGCAGAGGCAGAGGCAGAAGCAACCATGATGGTAAACGCGTCTCTTCGCCTCTGAATAAAGTATTTCACTTTAGAAGGTTGGCAACAACGTGACTCGGACCTCATTTCAAGACGTGACAGTCGCAGGGGTGAGTTTTTCTGATTCGCTTTGAATGTCGACCACTTCGTAGTAAAAGTGGAACGAGAGAAAATCGTTTGCGATCAAAATCCGTGATATTTTTTGATGCAGGCTGTTTCTATGTATACCTTTGCAAACGCTTGTTTGATGTTTTACTTTAAATACGATTCAAAGTCTGGCAAATTTCTGCACCACCGAAATCTCTCGTCTTTCATATTCCAACGCGAGATATTATCGACGTTAAACGAAACACGCGACAGTTTACGAGAAATAAATAAACAGAAAGAAAAAAAAAAAAAAATCCCGACATTTTTTTTGTACCATCGGACAGCCCGTCGAATGAAAAGTTGAAAAAGCGATGATAAAGCGGGGAATTGCGAATGGAATGTTAGAAATTGAGCGCGGAATTCACTGACCGTCGAAATTTTTCGCTTTGTATCGCGATACTTGATGTTGTGTAATCAAGTTCTCCGATTTATTGACGATATATTTCATTTGTGCAGTTCGGTGAAAAAAAATAAAAAAAAATTATTCAAATAAAATCAATAATTGCGAAGTGAATGTGAACTTGATTCAGTAGAATTTTAATTGGAAAATTTCTCTTCAATTTGTAACTATGGATTAAACGATGCAAAATTCAAATGTTTTTATTTTAATTTTCAGTCGTTTGAACTGATTAAAAAATGTTTTTTTTTTTTTTTTTTTTGTTTAAGTAGAACTGAACGTGAGTTCAAACAAACAAAGAACAAAGTTTTTCGATAAAATTGTCGAAAACAGTCTTTTGAATAAAGTGAAATCGAACGAATCTATTCGATTTCAGGAATTTTTTTCTAAAATTGATCGATTAAAAAGAATTTATTTTTCCAAATTTAAAACCAGTATTATTCTGAAAATAATATATCCTGGAATTGTCAGGGTGTTTTAGATCCTAACTTGAGTCGACACCGTGAAAGATGAAATAATACGTCACTTTCGTCTCGGTTTTGAGGTGAAAAAATTTGACATTATGATCAAGTGAGAAATAAAATAAATTAAATATATCTACTATGGAACTTGAGGAAAATTATTAATTTTCAGCCAAACATTTTTAATAACAATCCCATATTGCCCACCAAGTAATGTCCTGAAAATTTGTAAAGTTATACCTAATATAACGGGTTTAGGATTGAAATTCTAAAGAGAGACACACGCGGTGACAATTATCATTTCACCAGAAGCATAGAGCCAATGAAACGGATGAGATAAAGGGAGAGAGAGAGAGAGATGAGATTCGAAATGAGAGAGGAAGCCGGAGAGAATAGCCCCGAGCCAATAAACTGTGCGAATGCAAATATCTATTCCATATTCAATTCCGTCGGAGGTAATGGAAAGTTTCCAAGCTAACGGTCGCTGCTGCTTCTTCTCTCTTCTCGACGGTCTTCAGGACATGTCACAAAGTCGAACAAACTGCTTTATAATACTTTCCACACTTGTTTACTTCGATTTGCGAATGTACGTCGATTAGAATAAATTTTTTTTTTTTTTTTTTTTTTTTTTTTTTTGAATTTGAACCCTTTATACGTACGTTTATATATTTAATACAGAAAGATAAATGGTAAGTTTTCTCGGTCGGTAAGGGTAGGAGTAGGTACACTACGCAATCTTAAAAATCCGTGCTAATAATATTAATCATCGAGAAAAACAAAAACGTCTGAAGATACGTGATTCTGCAATTAAATTCAAATCCTTCTCCCCCAATTATCGGTGTATTCGTAATTGTAATTCCTGGGGAAAAACCACACGGTTCGTGGACCAGAAGACAAGCGTATAATAGATGCAAATCAAAGTAATTGGAGGGATATAACTCAATCCAATTCGTCAGAGCGGTTTGCGTAACATAAATAAAATTACGCCGTTTGGCCCTCTGCAAATTTGTTGTTCGATTTGTAGGGTGGAAATTTTTTCTACAATGGAAAATATATATATATATATATATATATATATATATATATACAGGGTGTTCCTTATTTGGGAATGGTAAAAAAAAAAGGTCAAAAAATCCATGCTGGAACCCCTATAATCGATTCAAAATTATGAAAAAATAACTCTCTAATTTTTTCAGATTTTTATTTCATTTCCCTTGTCTCCCTATTTTCGGATGAATTTTCAAATTACTCAAAAACATACGTACACATACTTTATTCGAGATTAAACGATATTTCAAGGTTAAGTGTGTATGCAAAAAGTTTGTAATTTCAAGTATTCGTCAATTTTCAAAACATGAAATGAAAAAAAAAATAAAATAAAATTATAATCAAAGTAAAACGATCTCCGACATACTTTCGCTTACAGAGTTGTTCTTCGAACGTAAAAAACTGATCTTTCTCGGAACACATAAATCAATTCATCAATTCTTAATGTTCAAAAATATATTACACACAGCGAAGAGAAGTCAGAAAAAAAATCTGTTCAAACTATTAAGTATACTGATCGGGGGTCGCAGTTTGTATGGAATTCCCCATAGATAGACCGAAATTTAATTGCGGAATAACCCATAAAATAACGAAAAGTGAAATAAGAAGGGGAAGGGCGAGGAAAAACGAAGGATAAAAAAGGAAAAGAAAAAAAAAAAAAAAAAAACGTTCGGTGTATTTCGCGGGGATAAAAATTGAAGAACCCTGCTGCAGCAGACCGATGAAAACCCGAACGGGCGCTTTTAAGTTTTAAGCTTTCGAGCTTTAGTGGGCTTTGAAACGACCGTCCCGGCGAATCCCCGGTGTTTTTGAGGTTTCGAAACACGGACGGAGAAATCGCCAACACTGTGGTGGTAACGAAACGTGCAGCGAACGTGCGTCGGAATTTGCCAGGGAATCCGGGTTTGCTCCCTGCTTAAGCCTGGAAAAATGATTCATTTGAACGCGAAACTACTCGGGGAAGGGGGGGAGGGGGAGGGTTGTTTTTCTTTTTTTTCTATAATTGTTCTTTACCCAAAAGTCGTTTTTTATTCATAATCTTTTTTTTTTTTAGAATTATTTTGGGATCGAATAAATAATTTCTCTGATTGTGCGAATTGGTTAAAAACTTTTTCAAGTCGTCTGAAAACTGTTTTTTGTTTCTTACTTTTTTCGTCAATATTCTTTACAAGATTTAATCTCTAGCAGCTGAAGAAAATATCGTTTCTTCAAGACTGCTTACTAGGGTGGGGCAAAAAAAAAAAAAAAAAAAAATTACCATTTTTTTGTCTCTCTCTGATCTCTTAATATTAATATTAATAGCTCAAACTTTTACACAATTTTTTTTTTATCGTCATCTTGAACAATACTCTCACGGTGACTATCGAAAAAAAAAAACGAAAACAGCCATTTTTTTTTTGGCCCACCTCACTGCTCATATTGAATAAAGTCCAGATTTCAAATCCCTTTCGTATTGATGAGAAAAATCAAGATATTGTATCGAATTACTACGATTCTTGCGTTGGAAAATATCGACCGATTTGTTAGATGAATTAAAAACAGAGTGAAATGGTATATTTACTAAAATTTAACAAATGAAAAATCAGGCTTAGCGAGTGAAGATTTAAACAACGTGCCGCCATAGTGTTGGAAGCGTGAAATCGGATGTGAATATAACAGTCGAAAATGCGTTAGCTACCTACTGCGCGTTGATTTATTCTGCAAGTAAATCAAACATGGCAAAAGCTGGGGAGCCGGAAGGGCGATTCGTTCCCGTAAATATTGAGATTCTAAATTCCAATTTTATTATTGAAATACAAACAGCGTGAGTTTCAACATCGCGTATCTTATACCGAGACTCTTTTCGTCTGTACACTAATACAAAGTGCTTGGATGAAAAAAAAAAAAAAAAAAAAAAAAAAAAAACGAACAGATTTCAAAGGAAAAAAAATTACACCGATAATGACGAATTATAAGATGGAAGGGGATAATTCAGTGAAGACGGATGGAATCGAGGAAACTCGATGATCGTATCATCCTAAGTCACGACGAGAAGATCGAGTGGCTTTTACAGCGGAATCTTTTTCGTCTCAAGTTCGTTGATCTTGTTTGTTTCCAGCCGAAATTTCATTCCTTATTCCCCTTATGCTTTCAACTTATTCCAGGCACCTCAACCGCCGCTCTCTCTCTCTCTCTTTTTCTCTCTCCACTCACCCCACTCGAGCGGTTGGCCAAAAGGATATTTCGAATCCTTCGCGTGTCCCATTAATCTGAGAAAACCAGCCCACTGATTGATGAGATGAGATTTTCAGAAAGATAGGATCTTCCGCGTAGCCGAGAGTTTTTTTTTTTTTTTTTTTTTTTACTCCGTATCTTCCACGTTAAGAATATCGCGACGTCGTCGTCTCACAGACCTCCGGACCCGAAAGGTAGGAAAAAAAAAATAAAAAGCATAATCCAAGCGAGTCGCTTATTTCGTATGTCTCGAGTAAAAAGTCGAGAAACTCAAGGGTCTCGACAAGCGAGTCACGAAAGCCGACTGAGAGACAGAAGCGGGCACATGCCATAGGGTGGAAATATTCAAAGGGAGAAATTTTCACCGAGCAAAGTAGAGAGCGCAGGCAGGTGCTTATGCAAGCGATAAATTTGAAACGTAGGTGGGTAGAATCAACCTCCTCCTCCCCCCCCCCCCCCCCCCCTCAACCACCTTTTCTATACCAATTCGCGATAAAGTGCCGCGCAGTGGGTAAAGTAAATTCGGAATTTCGTCCGATTCGAAACGATTTTTTAATTGGCAGATCAACCCGCAAATCCGCGAGGGTGTCGAGAAAAAGAAAGTCGAAGAATAAAGTACGTACGAGGAATAAAGAGCCTTTCTAATGACAGGCCCGCGGCCTCGTTAAAGCCAAGGGCTGTCCTCACACACGTGCAGGTGGTAAGCCTTCATTACGTTGGATCCCCTTATCGAGGCACGGCAGACGTTCTGGATCCGCGTTATTTTCCCTCGCGAATGGAGTAAAACCGAAGTGTGAAAAGTGAGCATAAAGGAGAGATTTCGCACCCCGAGAGCCGAGAAGTCGGGTCTTTTCTCTTGTGAAAATGTAGCTAGTCGTGTCGTAATTTTTTTGAAGCTTTGATCCCACCGCTGTCACGAAATTTCATCAGATTACCGGGCGCAATCGTTTCTTTTTCGAATATCGAGTTACGAGGAAAATTCGAGTAGTCGATCGAATTCGGAAGGGTGGTAATTTGAAGAAAAAAAAGTTTCGACGTTTTACTTATTTTTTCATATATATATTTTTCAAATAATATCGTGGCTGATTGAGACTATCCGTTGAAACGTCGTGTAGTTGCGAATTCTTATTATTTTTATATATTGTTTATAAATGTATATAACCTCTTAAGGCAAGCTGTCACACTTTTACTTCATGATGATTTAATTCCGTCATCAAGTAGGAAAAAATCAAACTAATACAATCAGGCTAACAGCTGACCGTATTTTTTCGCGTATGGATGGTAGACCAGATATATAATCAATTACGTTTCATCGATTTATGTGACACGAGTGATTTGAAAGCGAAAAAATAACGATTCCCTTCTATTAAAATGAAAAACTTAGGTTATGTGTTGATAAAATGGCACCGAGAGCCTGACTCTCAGATCACGAGAACATACATTTTCGAATACCTCGATACATCTGTATCTATGTAGGAGAAAATGTATCTTTACGCAAGATAAGAAGGATAAGATGAAGGTGTATAATATATAAGGTATAATAGTAATATGTATAAAATTTTGCGAGTATTTATACGCTGCACTGAGGATAATATTATCCGCAGCTTTTATATCCAAGATCGCGACTGCAGCGGCGTCGGAGAGGTTATGTCAGAGGGTAAAGTAGGAACATGTAATACCGGGCATACAGGCTGAGTGTAGTAATATTATGGAAATTAATATGGCGGGTGGTTACGCCGCGTTACGTGTAAGAGGGGTTGGTGGCGTGGAGAATATCAAATGTCAGGTGAAATGGTAGGCAAGACAAATAAACTCGCGTGTTCTCGTTACGACGAGACCGTTCTGTCTTATCTCCATTCTCTCTATATCTGTGGCTCAGCCAGCCAGCGCCAGCGCAGCACAGCGCAGCGCTGCGTGGCAGTCAAATGTAGATATTTGTCATTTTGGCTTATCCACTCGGTGTCGCTGAGCCATCGGTTTATTACACACCCGCCTGGTGAAGGTGAAATATTTCCGAATCTAAAAGCGTTGAAAGAGAAAAATGACTCCCCTAGTAAGTTTACCTTCGTCCAACTTTACCTCCCCAATATTTTACCCTGCTATGCAGACTCGACGGTTGGAAACGCCCATTCGAATACCTACTCAGAAGTTCATTATTCCATCCCCTTATTCTCGAACGTTAATAATTTTCGTTCAAGTTTTGACGTGTGGATATATTTACAATCGAATCAATCTTCGAAACAGTAACAAAAATTTGAGAAAATTCATTCAATGAAACCCAAAATTTTGCTAAAAATTTCATTTCACCCGCCCCTTGTTAGCCGAGTGTTTTTTCCGCGAAGGGATAAGGAATATATTATGCACGAAAAAAAAAAAAATTGAATGAATATATATATTTTTTTTTTTAAACAAAGTACAAATCTTTGCGTTTAACAAATTTTCGTATATTTTGATTTGTGATTTAAAATTTTTTTATTCATTATTAAATTAGACTAAAAATTTGTCACGTAGCCATTTTGAATAAAAAAATATCTTGTCAAAATTATCAAATATCCGCATTTTCATTCATTTCCGTGAGAATTAGGCTAAAAACGGTCCCATTTGCAAGTTATTTTGGCTCGTCAAGGTTAGTTTGCGTAACCGAGTGAATGTCTGTATCCTTATATATATAGGGGATGGTGGGGCGAAGTGAGTCTCAAGGGGCAAAGCGGGCACCTTAAATATTTTGATATATCAAAAAATTTGGGGGCAAAATGGGCCCCCGTAAAATTTTTTAAATAACAAGGAATAAAATTGACTACCTGAACATGTAATCAAATACAAATTATTCGAGAATCATAATTACGATAAAGATGTTATTTTGATTTTAGTCATTATTTTCTTAAGGGGTCCACTTTGCCCCGCCATCTCCTGATAACGAGTTTGTCGATGTTTGAGTACATACATATCGGCTCTCAGCGTAAACAGTAAATATCGCAACACCACGTGTAATTAGCGATGTTGAACGAGTCTACTCTTGTGTAACTTTTGCTTTAAACACGCTTGCGCGAAATTTCGCGAAGGGCTCTCCGAAGTCGACCCTTGAATCGCGCGTTGTGTGTTTACACGTGTAAAACTGACGTACGAATAATTTCCCGGCATTGCCTTAGTCCAGAATCATCGTCATGCTAGAAAGAAGTGAGAGAAAAAAATCAGTGCTTTTGAAATTTTTCCTCAATTTCGGATGAATCCGCAAAAAAAAAAAAAAAAAAAAAAAAAAAAAAAATTCAAACGAGCTTTCGATATACCTAATTTGATCAAATTTGTCTATACTTTAAAAACCAGTTAAATTACGCATAGATATTCACAGAATAATTGGATCAGTAATCAGTTGGAATTGAATTGAATTGAAAAAAAAAGAAATATTTTCTTGGAGAGAAAAAAAAAAAAGAAAAAACAATTAACAAACTGTCAGCTTTCATAAAAAAAAAGCTCGGTCGTTAAAAATTTTAAAAATATTGTACGTCACTATAGATTTTCTTTCGCCAATTTACACCTCACGATTTTTTCTTGTCAATTATTTCTTTGCAAAACGTTCAACATAAACTTTGGACAAAAATAACGAATTTTTTGTTGAAATGTCAATTCATAACTTCAATTATTATATTATAGTTAATTACCGTGAATCGGAGAATTTTTCTCTAGCTTGTTCTAGTATTGAAATATTTTTCTTAACGATTTTTACCACTCATATTCGCATGAAGATGATAAAACGAAATCTGTACGCGTGCGCGTAACTTCATCCGGCTAAATTGTAAAACGAAATAATAAAACGCAAAAGAATGCAAAATTGAAGAAATATAATAAAGATACAGCGCTATAACGAAGAAAAATATTTTTCCACTTTCTTTCATAGCACAGAAGTCCATCGTTTGCATTGAAATTCGCGTGTATATAAGAGGTATGCATATTATAAAGATAGTATAAATATATGTGTCCGTTGAAAAATTCTTGATAAAGTATACATCTCTGATTTGTGAGAAAATTGCGTTTCGCTTCTCATTAATTTCATTCGTTACATCGTGAGATTCAATAACAGAATGGAGGGGCGATAAAAAAGAAAAAGAAGAAGAAAATCGAAAAAAGAAATGAAATTAAATAACAAAACGAAAATATACGAGAAAGAAAAACAGGAACAAAATTAATAAGAGAGGCAGGAACGGTACGTAACGAATCTCCGTTATGGCGCAGAATCCTCGTCTCGGTCATTCGCGGAAAAATCTACACTTGATTGCTTGCCAGTTGGTAAAAGAAAATTTGAATAAACATCCCCGACAGCAGCAGCAGCAGCAGTACTCGCCAATTCATTCATTTCTTCATACAAAGTTGTTTGACGCTAAATCTACGTGCAGTGCAGACATCATCGTAATCGTGTAACAATTTTACCACGGTTTTGCCACGTCTCGCGATTTACCTGCATCATATTTACTCGCGAGTACTACTGTACGATAAATGTGAGAATAAACGTGCGATTTCCAGGTTTGCAGCATGTCGGGCTGCCTAGCACTGGGGCGCGTAAATATCGGTAATAAAGAGCTGAGTTATCGGTAGGAAACTCGGTAGGTAACGAAGTTTTTCTCCTGAAACTGCTGCTCACGCGTTACGATACCGATAACTCGGTTGGCCGTCCTTACCGATATTTGTACGCCTCTATGGTAGGCAACTCAACAGCAGTGTTTACATAGAAACACCCTGTATACATATATAGATTGTTTTAAACCCCTTTTTTGTTCCCTTTTTTTGTACAAGTTCTTTTTCTCTTCCCATCGGGGAGGATCCAGACGTTGTTACTCCTTTGCATGCAGCCACCCAAGAGCTGGGATCAGGCAGTTGTAATAAACATAAATTCTCCTGACGCCATGCCCAAACTCTTCGACCCGAAAGATTTAAATTGAAGTGAACATCGATGAACAATATAAGTCTGGATTCCAGGGCTCTCGACTGTTCGTTCGTTTATTTCGTGGCGACAAATTCAGGGAAAGAACTGCGTTTTGCAGACGGAAAACCGTAGTGGAGGGAATAATTGGAGAAAAATTCAACGATCCTTGAGAATAGATCGAGAATAAATCGACAGATCGGTAATCGTAAGCGTCTTAAATAAAAACTCGCTGGATAATTAAAAAAAAAAAGTAAGCACGTTTAGATGGTCGCATTTCTAGTTTTTAATAGCTCAGCTCAAATCGTTAGATTATGGAATAGTCGTGTTCTGATAAAAATTTTCGTACGTAAAAATATGAAGGTTATGAACTTCGCCGATAAACAATAAACTATAGCGTTTCAAAATGAAATTTATTATCTAAATAAGAAACAATGAATAATTAATGAATTCTTCTAAAAAAAAAAAAAATGAAGCGTGATAAACTCTCGGAAAAGTCGTGGAAAGTCCTGAGAGAATTATGAATTCTTTTGAAGTTCTCGGTACCACCACTTTGCACCGAGAGTCAAGTGGTATTAGAAAAAAAAAAAAAAAAAAAAAAATTAAACTGTACCGATGAACCGTGTTTCCAGGTGAAAGAAATCATTTTTTACCCTATTTTACGATGGTATTTGAAAGTTAATAAAATAAAAGTCACGAAGCATACCTCAAAGGGAAACACCAGATAAAATAATTCTTTTAACGTTAAAAAATGTCAAAGGTGCAATGGGTAGAATTTTTTTTTTTTTTTACTATATTATATGATATTTTGTGCGGTTTCATCCCATTTCATATACGACATACGTACATTATGAGAGTTCATTTTCGGTGGGGCGAGGATGGGAAAAAGTTTTTCCTGTAAATGAAAAAAGTTGCCGACAGTGATATCGAAAAAGTTCAGCCGCAGAGCGCGGGGCGGTGATATGAGAATACAAACGTCACGGACCAGTGGAAACTGCTTCCTTCGCGATTGAAAACCGAGGTGAATGAACGACCGCTGTGCCACAAGGTCTGTGTTCGCCCCTCGAATCCCATCCCATTTTCACCCCCCACAAATGGTGCATTTTATTATTTTCGTTGAATATAAAACGTAGAGTAAAAATAAACTAGAAATTTCCCCTCGTTAATCCTCAACTTTCATTCGGTATACACGATTCTTCCTTAACCAAGACTCTTGGACCCCTTCAATTTAAGCTTCCACGCATTTTTCTCACGAATATTCGGTGATAATTAAATCGTGTTAAATTTGGAATATTTAAGCGGATCTAACAATAATTAATGTCAATCAAAAGAATTAAATTCAGATCAGATCGAGGTAACGAAATTCAAATTTATACAATTTTGGTAAAGTTGAAAAACAAATGTATCGGAATGGAAATTTTTAATAAGTCTTCAGAAAATTAAAATATCCCGACTCGATTGTGTGCTGAATAATTTTGCCCGTTTTATTTATTTATTTATTTTCAATCAATTATAGCGACTTTTTTTTTTATAAATTCATATCATAATCTTTTGCTAGCCATATTTTTGTCTTTCGAAATTATAACGCGAGATTATTGAGACGAGGATTGAATCGAGAGATCGAGAAGAGTTGAAAGCGAATTTGCATAAAGCGTGAGTGGAATCGTATATATATATGTATATATATATATATATATTTATTTCCTCGGCACATACCACATCAAAGAAGAACGGTTGAATCGCGGATGGGATTTCAGAGGGAACAAAAGTAGGGCAGGAGGTTGAAACGCGTTGCCAAAAGTTGCGGAATCCCGTAATCTGTCGAGATTTTCTCCCACGTTCTCCCCCTTTCGGTTTTGGCCCCATAAATACCTTATACGCGGGACAATGAAATCGCTTTTGCGAGGGTCGTTCGACGGTTGATAAAAGATGACGGGCTGGGGTGAAGAAAGTTGCATTCGACAAAAGAGAAAAGAGACAAAAAGAAAAAAAAAAAAAAAGAAACCACGTATGCCAGTGAAGAATGGAAAAATAATAATCCGCAGCTCGTACCGTACGCGGAAAATCGTAAAATGATAAAATCGGTAAAACTATACGTGGGGTATAGAACTGCGTTAACCCTCTGAATAAAGGGATGCTCGGAATAATTTCCCAAGTAAAAAAAGCGACGCTATTTGTTGAGAGCGACGAATACTTCACTTTTCGAGAACTCAATTCAGCATCTGATCCTGTTTTGATAAGAATTTTTCTCTCTCTTCTCTTCTCGACAAAAATAAAAGCTGTTATAATATACCGCAAAAACATTGTGCTGAGTTTCGTCAACTTCAGAAATTCGATTATTCGTTCTCAAATTATCAAAACCATTTTCATTTTCGAATGATCGGCTTGGTATCGGTACGATCGATTTTTTGCCCGACGATATCTCAAGATCGAGTGAACGGACTTCGACGATATTGATCCCAATCAACGACGATCTTCTTGACTGAGAATAAATTAAATGTTGAGCAGAGCCGGTCGAAAGTCTCGCTTTATGAATGAAAATTTTCACTTCTGTAAAACTTTGATTTCCACCTAACCTAACCTAACCTAACCGAACATTTTCGATATCGCGTTACCCCAACGATCTACCGATTTTACTGAAACTTCCTGCTTATAACTGACGACTCTAACCTAACCTAACCTAACTTAATCGAACATTATCGATATCGCGTTACCCCAATGATCTACCGATTTTATTAAAATTTCCTGCTTATGTCTGACGAATCTAACTTAACCTAACCTAACCTAACTTAACCTAACATTGTCGATGCCGTGTTACCCCAATAATCTCCCGATCTTACTAAAATTCTCTGCAAATAACTGAAGAACGAATGAAAATTTTTTCTCCAGCATTCAAGACTTACCATTGAGCTGCGGTATTGGAGAGGCGGCAGCGAGGCAGATACACGCCAGCATTACGGAAAACATTTTCAACCCCATCCACGTCGAGCGAACTGGAACTTTGCAGCCCCTTCCTCTCCTCCCCCCCCCTCCTCCTCCTCCTCCTCCTCCTCCTCCTCTTCACCCCTTCCTCCCCTCGTTCCGGTTTTGGTTCTCTTTCACCTCCGAGTGGCGGATTGACTCGCACTCGGCACGTGATATTGGGATTTCCCGGGGTTATCAGCCCTCCGTCTGCATGCTTGGTTGCAGAATTGCGGGTCTCTGGCTTTGCGGCGAAAATATACCCGGACAAAGGCTTTTTCAGATAAGTTGCACAAGAGCAGCAGCTGCGGTTGACGATTATCGGACGGATTCAGATCGTCCTTTGCACCTTTTCCGAAGCGACGAAGACATAATTACACTCTCGATCATAACTCGTCGATCATCCGTTAGGTCCGCGATGTGAAAAGTAATTTTCTGCAACTACACTCACGCGCACTTCTCGTCTGTAAAACTTTTTCTCTCCGTAATTTTGATCTGCACTCTCACTTCGGCATAGCTCGTTTTGATTTCGATTTGTCTTGTTCTTTTTTTTTTTTTTTTTTCTCAGACCGTTCAAATTCACCGACGATGATTATACACACTTATCGAAATTTCGTCTGGTTGTAACGATATTAATTTCGCTGTCAGTTTCATTCACGAAAATTTCAATTTTTTCACTAAATTCACTAAACAACGTTTTGTCAATTACCTATTAAATCAAAATGAACAACTCTGCTTTAGCAACATTACTGTATTGTTATTCAAAACAAAACAAAAAAAAAAAAAAAAAAAAGCTTTTCATCACGCCGGATTTCAATGATACAGTTAATTTTTTTTTTTTTTTGCAAAATCAATTATTTACCTAATTATCAGTTAATCTCAGCAGACTTCGAATAATTTCTACTTATTGAAGATCATTTTCATCGATCGAAATGAACGAACGGATTCATGAAAATTGATAGAAAAATATGATTGTTGTTATTATTATTATAATATTGTTTTTTTCAAAATCAAGTTTCCAGTTTTCACGATATTCTTTGTTAACGATAATTGATATGACATTTTTCTGGGGATAAAATTTTTCCTATTTCATTGTCAGTAACTTTTTCAACATACATATATATCGAATAAAAACACTCGACTTTGAATAATTTGAATATCATAGAACAATTTGAAAAATATTCCCCGACAAAATGCGGCGTATAACAACTCCTGTCTACAGTGTGTAAAAATCGAACCTACCTAACAATAAGTAGAGTACCTATAGATAGGGGTAGTAACACAGAACGGGTTTACGCAATTAGTAACAAGGGTGTAAAGTTAAACATTCGCAAGTTGTTTAAGCTCTGTTCGTTGTTTGAACTCACGATAGTAGCTTCCGAAAGCTGAGGGTAAACGAGAGAGAGAGTGAGAGGAGAGGATAGCGAGGGGGAAGGGCAGAGGAAAGGAATCGGGTTGCTTTGCCCCGAAAAGAGAATACACACGCGTGTATATCCCCTGTAAGATTCTACAGGGTGTGCGTAAATCTGTGGAATCACCGTTGCTATTTAGTCAAAGCTGAGCGCAAAGCGCTCTCTTCCAGAGCTTAAATCTCAAAACGCGGCCGCAGGCGGCTGGATTACTTTCCGACTCATAGAGAGAGAGAGAAAGAGAGAGAGAGAGAAAGAGAGAGGGTTTCCGGAACACCGGGAACAGAAGTTCGGGGTGGTTGTACGTGGCTTGTCCCTCTCTTCGTTCGTTTTCCACATGCCGACCAGCCGAGCCGAGTTATTGCCACTAACTTTATCCGCGGCCCTCGGCTTCCTGCCGGTCATCTCGAAACTCTAATTACTTACGTATACAGAAAGAGAAAGAGAGATAAAGAGAGAGAGGGAGAGAGACTTCAATGTTTCGTTAAGACTGTCTTGTTCACTTCGCGTAATTTGATCCACATGGGAAAGAGTTTCGTACAAAGAACATCAGTTTGGTGTCACCCTCTGATTTCGTTGATACTCAGGCACATGTTGTGGAACATTGAAAATTGAGAGACACTTTTTTTTTTTTTTTTTATTTTTTATCTAAAGGGGTGAAAGCGACACCTAAAGATGGGCACTAAACGGGGTGATTTTTTTTTTTTCATACGCTTGATGAATTTGAATAAAATTAACTAAAAACATTTCAGGGTTGGTTACAGTGAAATATGTACATGAAACGCGTCAGGAAATCACCCCGTTGAGTACTCATATTTGGGTGTCGTTTTCAACACTTTGAACCGTTTTTGCCGCAGATGTAGAAACAAAAAAAAAAAAAAAATTACTTGCCTCTTAGTTTTCAATGTTCTACAACATGCATGAGTCTCAACGAAATCAGAAAGTGAGATCAAACTAATGTTTCTTCTTAGTACTTACACGTCTGGCAAGCCTTAGTGACCTGAAAGTTTTTCAAAATTTTTATCCTGCAGCTTCATTTTCAGTAATTCGAAAGGGTAGAAAAATTTTTCAATTTTTTTTTTTTTTTTTTTTTCCATTTTTGACCAACACTTTCGTCCTGGAGATTTAGTGAAATTTCTGGTTAATACAGAAAATAAAAAGAAGGGAGGATAATTTTTACTTAGTTGATATTAAAAACGATTAACGAATAAACGTATAATTAATGAACTAAACTAACCTTAATTAACGAAGTTAAAAAATCAAAATAAGGGAAAAGAATTTTTATTTCATTGATATTAAAAACATTGAACTGAATTAAAATTTAAAATAAGTTTGTTGAATCTGCATAACAATAATAAACCTAATTTAAACACGAAATATCATTTAGCCGATTGATCCGAATAATATTTTTTTATAAATTTCTTTTCCTCTATATCCGTACGAGTTTTTCCATTAGCCTAAAACAATTCCGTTCTCATTCTCAGATCTCTGTCAAGTTACGTATTACAAGTCAAGACAAAAATATGCCCAAATCCTTTCGAGTGAAAAAAAAATCAAAACAAAAGAAGAAGAGAAAAAAAAAAAAAATTGCAAAACGGTTCTGCGAAAAAAGCAAAACAACAAAAAAAAATCGTAATCCCGTCTCGTCGATCCGTGGATAAATAAATAGTAAAATTATAAAACAATACTAATAATAACAATAAAACAGCATCGCCGTATTTTTCTCGAAGGCCAGATCGATGAATGGGGAATTCGTTATGAGCCGATAGCCGAGGGGGATTGACGCCCCTGATTTTGCGTCAAGAACCACAAGGTGCAGTAGCTTGGGGGGGGGGGGGGGGCGAGAAGGGGGAGGGGCGGGGGGGGGGGGGGGGGGGGGGGGGGGGGGACGAACGACGAGAAGCGACTGCGAATTGACGTCCGCATTTAGCCTGGCCCGGAACTCCTCTCTTTGCCGCTCTTCAATATGTCAATAATTGAATGAGTTCCTCGTTTCGAAACCGGTGATATTAAAGGGAGGAATGGAAATAGGGGAGAATCGAATCGAATCGAATCGAATTGAATATTGCAACAGGCTGTGACTTTCCCTCGATCGACTTTCGCCCCCATAATAACACATGCAATCGGGTTGCGCTACTATGACGAGAAGCTGATGATGATCAAGCCTCAACTTCCGATACATCGAAAACTCAAATTTTCATTCTCGATTTCTAACGTCAGATTTGACATTACCAACTGATAAGATTAGAGGCTATTCGTTAGTTGTGCGAAGTCGATTTCAGCCATTTTAACCCCCCCCCCCCCCCCCCCCCCCGTTACCCCCATGTAAGAACACATAAATTTTCTCGGACTCCCCCTCCCACTTTTTACGTAAGATTTGACCTAAAGTTTTTATTTAAAAGCTTCAAAGTGTGTAAATATGAACACATTTACGATTTTAAAAACTTATTATGAAACAAAAATTTTTTTTACACAATAACAATATATAAATGAAATCGTATATTAAGAATTTTTCAATAGATCTCATTGTTTTTTGTCAAACGTCTATGTACAAATTTTTTTTTCTATATTTTGAAACTTCCCATTAATTTTCACTGCGATTTTTTAGTTTCCAGAGACATTGCTGTACGGACATTTTTTCTTAATGGAAAATTTCTATGACGCACATTCCGACTTATAAAATGGTAACTTGGACTTGTGAAGGTAAGGAACCTTCCTCGTTTCCCGCGAGAAAATAATTCTGAATTTTTTTTTTTTTTTTTTTTTTTTTTTTTTATTCACGTGAAAATGGTAATTATTCTTGTTAATTAGTAAACTCGAGTATAAGAAATAGTTGAAAAATTATATTGTGAAAAAAAAAAAAACAAACAACAGGTTTTGGGCAATATAATTTTTTCAATTGAAGTCACGCCTGACTTGAAGTGAAAGAACATTTTTCTTTTTTACCGTTTACCAAGTGACGAATATTGACAAACGTTTTGAAACATATTTCTGCAATATAAATAACCGTCCCGTACAACAAGTCGAATAATTCGAACGTCATGAAAACCTATATAAATCGAACCCAACTTATTTCCCACTCAAAGTAGGTATAACTTCAAACAAAGTCTAACAGAATTGTAGGCCAGAAAAGAATGACAAAGGAAAAAAAAAAAAAAAAAAAAAAAAGAAAAATAATGAAAAAAAAAAACTAACAAAGCTAGTAAACAAAGATAATTTATTGAATCAAATGTAGTAAATGTGAAAGTTTATATACGAAACGAAAATATTTTCCGTTAGAATTCGATTAGGGAAATTACTTTCTGACGACAACGATTGGATTCTTTTTTTTTTTTTTTTCTTTCTGAGGGTATATATATATATATATACATATAAGTATACAACGTTCCCCTTCGGGAAAAATCAATTCATTTTTCATGAAGATATACCGCGTTCACTTCTGAAACAATAATATAACGACACAAAATGGAATAAACAATGCCTAGAATCGACCTACGAAAATTACCGGGGAAAACACGCGCATATTACAATGTACACATATATAGTATATCTATATACACACAGACACAAATGTCATATATAATAATACCTGTAATCGAAAAGCTGTACGACTCGATGGCAAAAGAACATTATATTCGTGTGTGTGTAATGTAGGTAAGTAAGAGTACACAGTAAAGAAGTAGTCAAAGCTTGTAAAGCCGGCTTCACACTACACAATAAATAAAGTTGTACACACACATATACATATGTGTATATATATATATATATATAGGGCAGTACAGCTGATTTCGATCTCTTGGATATGGCCGGAAATTTTTTTAAACGATTCTCCTTACTTTGAAAAGCGTTAGATTTTTTTTTTTCTTTTTTTTTTTTTTTTTTTTTTTTTTTACATTTTATTCAACACGGTTCGAATTTTCTACAAATTTTTTTTTTTTCAAAACCATTCATCCACCATATACTTATCGACGCGATTTAGAAATGTAAAAAAATTATTGAAAAAAATCATGTGTCAGATACAAAATTTTCAAACTTAGAGCTGAATTGGGGAGATTTTCTGATTCTTACTAGAAAAAAAAAAAAAAAAACAAAAAGAAAATACTTTCAAAACATTAGAACACTGCATATACCGATATATTTTCACATGTCGTACACCGGATCGTTGAAAATTTTCAATCATTTGAATCATTTTAAGATTTGCAATTTTTTTTTCATCAGCAAAATGAAGATGAAAAAAAGAGTTTAGAAAAAAATCTCAAAAAATTCTCAACGATCTGGTGTGAAATACGAAAACCTGTCAGCAACCATTCGTAGTAAAACGACTCCCACTTCTAATCTCGTTGAAGCTTTTTTTTTTTTATAAAAGCTCGAAAAAGTAAAAAAAAAAAAAAAAAAAAAAAATCTCCCCACTCTGGCTCTGAGCTTAGAAAATCTTGACGTCTGACACGTGATTTTTCACAATATTTTTTCGGGTTTTTGAAATTGTGTCGATCAATGAAATAGTTTCGAAAAATTGTAGAAAATTCGAACTGTGTCGAAAAAATTTAGAAAAAAAAATTTAATGCTTTTCAAAGTTGGAAAAATCATATGAAAAATTTCGGGTCTATATGTGTACATACACAATCAGTGGATAATATCGATAAGTGGCCTGTCGTACATTTTCTTTTTTTAATCCACCCCCGCAAACTAAATCGACACGTTTCTTTTTCTTTTTTCCTTTTCTTCTTTTTCTTTTTTTTTCTCGTCTTTCTTAACACCATTTTCTTCTCTCTCTATATAGTCCGTTGGCAACGGATTGCTTCGTGAATATTTACGAGGAATTGATCGCCACGTTAATGAAGTTCGGATCACACGATGAACGTTTCGCTTTAGATCATGTATAAAATACATAAAACACCCAGCAGCTTCTGGCACGCTTCACGCGACGTCGCGGTTATACAAGAACTCAGACTTTATTATGAGTTTGCACATTTTGTTGCCGGGAAACAATGGCAGGGAGGGAGGAATAATCACCTCGTAATTACACCCTTATTCAGTGGAACCTATACTGTTTGTTAATTTTAATCCTTTTTTCTTTTTTTCCTTTCAAATATATTTCACGTGCTTTGTAAAAATACAAGTTATTGTAATGTTAAATTAGTTGATCTTCACGACGGTGTATATATATATATATATATATATATATATATTAGGGTGGCGCAAAAAGACAGACTATTTTTTTTTTTCAGTCTCGTGTGACAAAATGTTAGTTTTTGATGTTTTAAGAGCCCACTCCAAAGGACAGCTCAAAAAGAAAATTTCAAGAGGTCGCTCCAAATTTTAAAAATGTCAAAAATCGTAAAAAAATTATATTTTCAGTATTTTGTTTGATTTTTAATTCATGTCGTGGTGTATTGTTATCGATTCTTTCTTACTAAATTGAAGAAAAAAAAAATGTATGAAATTTTAATATAAATATTAAAAGGTCGCTCGAAAAGATCTAAAGAAATGCACTAAAAAAAATTGAAAAAAAATTATGAGTGAAATTCAAAATTCAAATTTTGAACTGAAACTTTCGGGAACTTACTTTTTTTTGTCTATAAAATTATTGGTGTGTGGAGGCGCGACCGGACGATTAAAAACCTGACGAGTTTTTTAAATTTAATAAAAAAAAAAATAATTTTTTTTAATTATAGCGCATTTCTGGCGCTGCTAAACGTACGAAGGGCCTTTAAAAAAAGATTTATACTCCACATTTTCCGAAAACATAGCGTAAAGAATAATTATAATTATACATCCGAAGTATTGATTTACTATATTATTCGAAGGAAGGTGTACGTATAACTTGTACGTACGTACAATACGTTGTGTAATAATTAATTTGTTAGAAATTCTAGCGACTTGGTGCAGGTAAAGGGTGAAACGGCGGAAAATGGAGGGGTGGAAACCTATTTGCGGAGGTTTCAATGCGCTGGAGACTCTCTCTCTCTCTCTCTCTCTCTCTCACTCCGTTTGTAATACCTAGGCGAATTAATTAACACGACTACCGAAGCAAATCGGCACCGCGCATTCACATCTACATGCCACTTTGTTTAAACACCCTGTCAAAACCACGTGCGCCGGTGCTCGCCGGCCACCCGGCAAAACATCCCCCTTCACCCTTCTGGCGAGGCGATAAACACCGATTCAAAACTCTCCCCGCACTGCAGCCTTAATTAGGTATTACGTACTTCTGTCGATAAAACTGTGGGGTTAGTTTATCCAAAATTAATGATAAAACGGTAATTTTTACTCCTGATGACCATAGTGTATTCTTCAGGATCAAAGAACAGGACGTGAAAAAAAAAAGAAAAATATCGTTTATCAGTGTTTATGATACGAAATTATTCTTCTCGAGATTTAGTGAAATTCAAGAATCTGGATCGTTTCGAAGTATCCAAAATTGAAAAAATTGCACTAATTATTCTGATATCAATTAATAACTTGATGATTTTTTTTTTACACAATTATTTATCGATAGATCAATTATTTTGTTCACTCGTTGTTCAAATTCTTCGCTTCGTACACTGTTAAAAAGTGACTGTGAATTTAAAACACATTTATTGTAAAAAAGATTTGTCAAATTACGAAATGAGGCTGCAAATTTACAAATTCAGTTTAGCGACGTAAATTATTATGTATTAGCATTAGATTTACGATAGTAATGTTTGATATAACTAAAATTATAAAGAAAACACGAGAAAGTAATTTGAATATACCAAATTATGTGGTAAATTTATTGCATTTGTAAATTGAATAAACAGTAAATTTATAGTGAATTCAGTGCTTCGTATACGAGTAAAACATCCAAAGTTCTATGGAGAAATTCTTAACAGTGTACGAGTATACGTATTTCATGGGGGTCGAGACTCCCCCATTCGCGTTAGCTTGACTTTCACCAAATTTTTCCTTCTACTTTGAATATGAATATTAGGACAGAGATTTTTTTATTTTTTATTTTTTGAGTCGAAATAAATAAAACTCTACTTTTGAAAAATAACAAGTAAGTAATTAAACAAGTAAGTTTAAACGAGCTTTGAGTCCTTGCCAAAAAAATCTCTCTAGAAATTGATCCAAATGAAATCGTGGGATTTTTGTTATCAACGAAAAAATTCGCCTCGCCACAAATTCGACGTCGGCATTTCAAGCATCTGCCACGTACTACACAGGCGAAGGGTTGGTATATATATATATGAAATTCCAACGAGTCAATCGAGGCCACGTAGGTATACGTATAACATGTGCTATATTGTATGTATAGCTATAGATACAAATGGATGTAGTGTAGACGAGACCGAACCGCGATAAATTTGTTTGTTTGTTGGACGCGTGTCACGTGAACCGGATTTCCACGATACTAAATCCGCGCAAAGCGATTTCGCCCAAGTTTCGAGCAGGACGCAATAAATCGTTTGAACAGTGTCTAAAAATTGTGGTAAAAAAGGGTTAATTTTCTTCAATTAAAAGTAATAAAAAATCGCGTTTTTTTTTTTTTTTTTTTTTTTTTTCTTTAAGCTGGAAAAGAAAAAGCTTTTCAATTAAATTCACCCCCCTTCGCTAGAATTCATTTTTTACAATTCCTCCGAAATGGGAATTTTCAAATTAATTATTATTACACACGTGTATGAAATCCAGACGGTGAAGAAAAGGATCACCACGATTTCGAGGATATCGGAAATCTGTCACTGAAAAAAAAATTAATCCCGGATCGTTGAACAAATCGGAGACCAACGACGGATTGACGTTTGCCGTAAAAGAGAGAGAGAGAGAGAGAGAGAGAGAAAAAGAAAGGAAAAAGAAAAAAAACCACTCAACGATCTTTCAACCGTAAAAGGAAGAAGAACTAAACAAATTTTCTTGGATGATTTTTAACGCACGATTGAATTTGAAAGTCGCTCAAGTAATAATCGAAGAATCAAACTTGTCGACATTATATCCGTTACGAGACATATTATTTACTTTTAACTTGATTTATCTTTTAATTTAAAATACTCAAAGTGATTGAAAATATTGAATACAAAAGCACTGATGAAGAGGAAAAAGTTTTTTCCACATTAACAACTCAGGATTGAATATTTATTAAACCTGGGCGAGTGTCACGAGGTGTAAAGAAAAATGAAAGATAAAAAAAAAAAATCACATCATCGAGTGAAATGATTAATCGATCCACTTGAGTAATCGCTTTGAAGTTGATTGAACAACAGAATGAAAATCCAGGTGAAGTCGAACGATTGAAAAAAGTTTAATAAAATAATTTCGAAGGATTCAAACAGATGAGGAATAAAATTTTGCCAATTCAAGGATGAGAGAAAAAATTTATTCCACCGACACATAGCTGCGCACAATCATTGTTAAAATTCTGTAAACTTGGAGAAAAAATTTATTTTATTCAACACTTGTAAGAATCGCTCAATTTCCACCGGCATTCACTCACAGCGATTTTCGAACTTCGAACTTCGCATAACCGTTCAGGAAAAGATTTGATCGTGACTTGTGAGAATGATGGACAGTCCAAGTGAATCTTTCTCAATTTCTCTCTCTCTCTCTCTCTCTCTCTCTCTCAGCGTCGGGTGCAAAAGTCACGTGTCACGTTGGAGCAACCGAAGAAACATCAACAAGCACCCAATGAATCCAAAAAAACCAAAGAAGATTCAAAATTTCAAATCATATAAAGTTGAAAGACGAATAAAAAAGAAGAGACAAAAAAAAATCAGGGTGTTAAACAATGAAAACAAAACCACGTTGTTATAGCCACAGACGATCTTACTGCCACCCGAAGATAACTCTTTCGAATGAATCAAGAGACACGTTTTTTACACCAATCGAGTGTATCAATTAAAAACAAAAACGTCTATAACGTAAAATTTCGATACAATTAATTAGTTGATAACGAGCTTAAACTCTTCCATCGTGATTAGAGTAACTGAGAAAAATCCATTCTCTTAAATTTTGAACAGATCAACGTAAATTCATGTAGGTAAGATAAAAAAAGGAAAAAAAAAAAAAAAAAAAAAAACGTCGCAGGGGTTTTCGTTGAAACTGACCGCCCGACGGTGAGCAGAAGCTACGTTTCTAATATGCAGTTACGATAAAGCAACTTCGGTTGGATACTCGGTGGCGGCGTTGAGCGGTGAGTTTCACGTGAACCTCGCGTTCTAGGGGTAGTTTTTTAATTGATTTCTGTACCGATCGGCGTGATCGTTTCACGTTTAAAATCGACTTTGAACGACTAATCAGGGTCGGTAAAAACTTTCGGACGCAGACGCGTCGCGTGGTGTTTTAGCACGTGGTGAGAACATCGCGACTCGACGGCTCGACGGGCTCTGAAAGCTCAGGGCGATTCGCGATCCGGGAAGGCGACTGGCCCGGTGGAGCGCGCCCGGCGCACTGCTCATCGTACGACGATAACAAACCTCCGGTAGGGGCGCCGCCACCCCCGCCTCCGACGGAGGGGTTGGGGGTTGCACGTGTGGAGCGGCGGGGATACGCGACGCGACGCGACGCGACGCGTTGCGTCGCGACGGCGAGGCGGTTTTGCTACCCTTATTGCCTGAGGGGTGGTAAGACGTTATATTTTCTGGGACTAAATTTACCGGGATGAAACAATGGGATTTATTTTTTACAACCCCCTTTGCAGCAGCACCCTTCTTTATTATGGGGGTAGTAATGATTTCGTTGCAGAGTCGATGGGGTGGGTTTGAAATTCGGATTTTGGAAGGTTCTGAAAGCGTAGAATTTCGCAGTTTTTGCTGGTGAAAGTTGAATTTAGGAAATCAAACTCTGACGAAACCTCTGACGCTCGAAATTTCGAAAGGTTTCGAAAATGAAGAGATTTTAGAATCTAAAATATCGAAGTTCCGAATGATCGAAGATTTTCAGTTCCGTGAATTTCTGGCTTGGTGAAATTTCACCACTTTTTGAATTTTCGATGTTTCTAGGTTAGGAATCCTGGTCATTTTGATTTTCGTTTTTTAACATTTTTTAACAGTTTTGTTGAGTAAACTATACGCTGTGTGAGTATATTTTCATTTTCACTTCATCGAAACTTTGTTCTATAACTTGAATTTCGGAACTTTGACTTCTTTGCTTTCCGACCGTTTGAAACTTTGTTGTTTTGTAAAAGTTTCATTTCTTTGCTTCACGTTTCGACACTAAATAATTCGGAATTAGACACTTCCCAACCTTTTTTTCAATCACTCGTCTTTACCCCATGAATTTTTTGAAACCCATGTCAAAGACACCCGAATCGATTTTTATAAAACAGGAAAAAAAAAACACCTAGTTTTCATAACAGAACATTTTCACGCAAGATTGAAAGTCGATTGATGATTTTTTTCTATTTTAAAAATGATTTTTTCCATTCTTTTTTATCGTTAAAAATGTCGGGCAGCGTTTTAACACAAATAAATTTTCTTTCGAAATAATGATAATTGTTCTAGATTTAGAAAAACAATTAAGTTTCAGGACTAGAAAAACAATTTGAAAAATAAGTAATTGAATCGGAAACGCCGTACGAACTTTTGAACAAATATGAGAATACAAAAAAAAAAAAAACGATTTGAAAACTAGAAAAAAAAAATAAATAAACACCTTTCCACTTTCAATCCAATACAAGCAATTAGTTGAGTAAACAAAGAGAAAAGAAAAAAAAGAAAACAGAATTCAGTTTCAAAAAGTTGAAAGGGAGCAAAAGGTCCGCAGTGAAAAAAGTAAAATTTACAGCCTGGGAATTTGACGCTCAGAGTTTAAATACCGCTGAAGGATTTATTTTTGCTAATCTCTTTTGATCCTTTTTTTGAATAATCGAACACACGCCTATCTCAGCTCGGGGTTAAAAAATCATTTTCTCTTTCCTACAAACGAATTTAACCCGTCAATCTTATCGTAATTCTATTAACCTAGAACTTTGTACTTGAAAAGTAAGTTTTTCAAAGATTGCATGGAAAATCTTCAAAGCAAAGAAAAATGATGCATGTCAAAAGATCTAAGAATCAGAATTTATTAGCTTTATATCTGATTTTTGATACTTTGATATAATTTTCTATAATACCAATATACTGAAAAATTTCAATCAGTTCAAAGCAAGAAATTTATCTCGGCATAAGATCGTAAAATTATCCAATTTATACCCACAACCATATTTTTTTTACTTTCCTTCAATTTTTGCATCGTCATACTTGAAAATCTAAAAAGTCATGAATAGAATTTCACTAAATATATCTTGGTCCTTACATAAAAATACAATAATCATAACAACGCTTGCATTTTTTCAAAACAAACAATATAAGTTGAAAAACTAAATTGTTAAAAATTTTCCCCTTTTCTCGTTAAGAAATTTGATAATTTTCTTAATTCCATGCCGTGAAAGAAATATATAGAGATGGTGGTGAATTATAAACGTAAACCAATATAAAAATTCAACAAAAAAAATCCCAAAATCTCTTTTTTCTTTCAGTATATAAATAGATTTTGTCGTAGTCTCACTTAGATTTCCATGTACAATCGGTTTAGAATATGGAAATTGTAGGAAAAAAATTAAAACAAATTAAGGAAGCTTGACGAGATTGAGAATTCTGTGGATTAAGGAGCACCACTGGTGAGAAATTTAGAAAAAAATCAATTTATTTTTTCATATTTCGATATTTTATACCTTTAAAAATAACATACTCAAATTTCAAGTACATATCTCAAACAGTTTTTGAATTATATTTCTCGATTTATAACCATGAAATTACTAACAAACTTCGAACGCGTTTTTCCTCAAAACTACATTGTTCAAATTTGCTGCAGTTATAACTCAAAGACAAATCATCCGATCGATTTGATTCTTGTTGCAGTTTCGTTTACATATGTTTCTCCATACCATAAACCTCCAATTTTCCGTTTAAATAAAAAATGCAATTTTAGCAGGCCAAAAATCATCTAATTTTCGCGTGGAATTTGAAACTTTTTTTTTTTAAACTCCGCCATTTTATGAAATTCAATTTTTTTTTTTTTTTAATCAAGGATCACGGTACGAGCAACACCTTCTAGTTAAACAAATTTTTTGGTTTTTTGATTTCAGGCACTGTGTCGGTCGCTATCACTGCAGTATCGTAGTGGAGGGACTTGTTTTTGAATCCCTGAAAGATTGCGAATAACTCGCTAAATTTTGAATTTTTCAGTCCAAAAATTTGATCACGTGTTCATTATAAATCCAAAAATATATCCTTAAAACATAAAACCATTCCATGAAGTGGTTTTTTTTTAAAAAAAAAACTGTACAAAAATCACCTTTTTCTCAGACGGTCAGACTAGCGGTACCCCTTAAAAGATTATTTAATAATCTCTGTGGTTTCCTGAGAATTTTTGCAATGGCACGTTCGCCCGTTCAGATCACGACAGGGATTTATCCGTGCTTTTAAGAGTCCCCGTAAGGAGAAGAAAAAAAAAAAAAAAATTAGGATGAGAAATAAGAAGAGAGAAAAAAAAGAAGAAAAATAGAAGAAAAAAAAATTCCTCACCCAAGTGATTTGTGATTTATGATTCGTAACGTTTCGCCAATACGGTGTCCCGAGACCTCATGCAACTCTCGAAACTCCGAAGGAACTTAGTTGGCTCTGTAGGCAGCAACGCGACTTGACGGGACGAGCGACGAGGGTTGCCAGGAATAGCGATCCGCAAAAATGAGAAGGGTCGAAGGGCGAAGGGACCGCCCGCTAGTCGCCGGGGTGCGTAAACAGACTGCGGAAGGGTCACACGCGATAAAACTTAACCCGCGTCCTTGCACCTCACTGCTCTTAAAAGAAAAAAGAAAGAGAAGAGAGAAAAGAGAAAAAAAAGAGAGAGAGAGAGAGAGAGAGAGAGAGAGAGAGAGAGAGAGAGAGAGAGTAAGAGAGACCCTCGGGTCGAAATAATTCCCGAAAAGGGATTCGACACTTTTCACCCAGCTATAAATATTCCTCGATTTACGTTTCTCGTCTGGTTTTATTTACTACAACGTACTTGTGTGCGGTTGCAAAGGGTTTGGAATAGAGAAGAAGAAGAAGACGAAGAAGAATAAAAAGGTAAGAAAAAATAATCTTCAAACAATTGAGTGACTACCACCAAAGTACATATTTTCTCTATAGAATGGTGAATAAGAAAATAATTAACGATTTTCCACCGTGGAATCTCCTGGAAAATTTTGTTCAGGTTCAAAGATAGATTCTGTCGAAAGATGAGCGTTTTAAGTTTTTCTGAAAAATCGTGCACAATTGATTTTTCACCTTTTTTTTTTTTTTTTTTTTTTTTAAACAATTTATGAAGAAACACGTTGTAGCAATTCGATTATTATCTTTTTCTTAATTTGTTATTACGCTTGTCGCAAGTATTTCCTAAACACGTTCTTTGAAAAATAAAAAAAAAATAAAAAAAATATTACAAAGAAAAACAAATGTTTGAGAAAAAAAAAATTTAGACTCACGAAAAAAACAAATTATTTCTATCACAAATGAAACGTTTTGCCGAATTACGATCCGGGAAACAAAACATACTTTTCATTTGAAACGGACGAGGAAAGAAAAATTAGCAAAATAAAAAATTCGTCTTCTCATTTTTCAAAACTTAGTGACAATCAATCATCACAATGTAGAAAAAAAAATGATCTAAATAATAATTTTTTGTTAATATAATTTAAAATCAATAAGTATAAAGTATTAGTGTAAATGAAGACAAAATCAAGATTTGTTATAAATAAGTTGAATGTCGAATTGGAATGTTGCTGCTGAACTAGAGTAAAGTTACAGTAAATAAAAAACGCCAGAGTTTCAAGATTGGATTTTGAATTTTGTCCCGTCCTATGGTGCAAAGGCTGAATAAATAGGAGACGTTACTTAATTTTTGTCCGGATGAAAATCAAGACAGAAAAAGAAACCAGATACCAAAAAAATTAGTTTCGATTACTCAGAGCTTTCCGCTCGTTAGTCTCAAGTTTAGAGTCACTTGGGTCGACTGTTATTATGTAAGACGTATGTATACAGCTAACGAGTGATGTTGAATTTTGGCAGAGCCAACATTATCCGAGCAAACGAAACGTGATAATCGACCCGTCAACGTCACCTGTAATTAACCCGGTAAAACTCGTTCCTCTGTGTGTCTGTGTGTGTGTACACGAATATACATATGGGGCATTCCAAGTTAAATCGAGGAGCCATTTACCTCATGTCGTCAGATCTTTGCATAACTTTTTTTTTCGCATTCATCCCACTTCAAAAGAAGCCTGATTTTTTTTCAAAATTTTTCTTGCTACTCTTTCAGGTGGCGCGAGACTATCCTTTTTGTGTAAAAAAGGGATAACGAAAAAAAAAAACGCCACTTTTAAAATTCTGCCATTTTTTTCCACAGATTTTGGATAAAAAATAAGTAACTTCTGTCACAATTAGAGAGTGTGCTGTGGCAGTCTCACATTTTTTTTAAACATTTTTTCCTTCTAGTTTCAAGAATAAAAAAGAAAATATAAAAATCAAATCCTAATAGTCGTTACAGAAGCGGAAAAGAAAAATGAGACATAAAACATCAGAGAAATCTTTTTACCCTTCGATCTTTATTTTTTTAATTGAGAAAAAAGGATCTTTCACATTTGTTTTGAAAAATGTGCAAAATATTCCAAATTTTCCAAGTCAAGTATTATTTTTTATTTTTTTCTCCCCTTCTGTAAGGACTATTGGGATTTGATTTTTATATTTTCTTTTTTATTTTGGAAACTTAAAAATGATGTTTTTTTAGTTGTACGATTTTTTTTTTTTTTTTTTTTTTTTTTTCACCCGAAAACGATCGTCGCGCCACCTGGAGGAGTAGCGAGAAAATTATTTAAAAAAAAATTAGGCTCACTTCGAAGTGGTATCAATGCGAAAGAAAAAATTTATGCAAGAATCTGATGACACGAGGCGAATGACTTATCGATTTCACTTGGAATGGTCCATATATACAGATATGCATAAACCTATGGTTGTGTACTTTTTACTCGAGTACCAAAAACCTTCCACGCACCCCTCGAGCCTTAATTACAAGGGAAAGAAAAAAGGAAGGTAAAAAATATTTCTGGTTTCTTTTACCTTCTAATTAAAAAACAAAAAGTAAAACCCCTTTTGCAAGCGCTTTTTATTCAGCCCTCTAAACTTCTGAAAGCCTGCAGAGCTTTGCTCTCGAGCCATTGCGGCCCGTGTCGTTGTGAATATTTTTTCGAGCTACGGAGGAACGCGATGATTGACAAGTCGTTTGGAAAATTTCGTCAAACCTTTTGACGAGCGAATGGAAAAGAAAGGAAAAAAAAAAAAAAACAAGTAACGAAAGTCCTCGATAGTTCGGTTTGTCGGATTTTCGAAGGGAGAAGAGCGGGAAAAAAATTCTTCGGCGAGAAAAATTAATGATATGCATAAAAAAAAAAAAAACAGTTTCAACAATCAAGTCAAAAGTTTTGGAATGAATTGAATCCGAATAAGTAACAGCGAATTGTGGCAAATTAAAAACAAAGGATCACGTACACGAATTCAAAAAAAAAAAAAAAAAACAAAAAAAAAATCACAACAAATTTTGAGACTTGTGAATTTCTTTGAAGCTATGTTGAGTAATGAAAGAAAAAAAAACCTGACGATTAATGGACCGTATTTCGATAAAATAGTTCATCTCCTTCGCAAATTTCATTCAATCCAATCGATTTGTAGCCGTTTGTTTAGAATTCGAAATATCCATAACCTGAAATAGTGTAAAATCTGTGAACCTCTAGAGTTTTAAAAGTTTTTTTTTTACCATAACGTCCCTACGGAACACTCGATGTGTAACTAAAATTTCGTACAAATTTAGTCAAATTATTTACAACACACGAAATAATTATTGCAAATTTAAAAAATTTTCCCCTCGTTTTAATCGGATTCTGTAGTAGCTTGGAAAGTCCCAAGGATCATCTCCAGCCAGTACTCGATTTTCTCCTTTCTTTCATCTTTCATTTGAATCCATTCGGAGTTATCGGGTCGCAACACTTTTTTCTTACACACACACACACACACACGCGCACACATTCACACGTGAAAGATGACAGTGTAAGTGATGAAACGTGTTTCCAAATCAAAGAGTATTTTTTTTTCTTTCTAAGGAATGTTTTTCTGACGAATCAATACTAGTGAAAAAAAAAAAAAAAAAAAAATACATCTCCGTGCCAGAAAACATTTCGGTAAGAGTTTATTCTGTAAGCAAGGGAAAACGTAACCCCTCGCCCTTGGTGAAAACCATATATTTTCCAACACATGCACACATTTTTTTTTTTTTCTACAAAAGTTCAGGATCAAATTACAATAGTCAATAAATTGAAATATGTATGTAATCAGGAACTTAATACATTGTAACGAACACTCCTTGAGCTCTCGGATTTAGCCTGATATTTTTTATGTTACTGTTCTCAATTTCGAAAGGCATTAATATTTTTCTAAATTTTTTCAACGCGTTTTTCGAATTTTCTACAATTTTTCAAAACCGTCTTATTGATCGACAAAATTTTTGAATCTAAGAAATTTCAGAAAAATCATGTCGCAGATATAAAAAATTTTTAAGGTTAGGGGAGATTTCTCTTTCTTAGTGTGTTTAAACTTTTTTTCCGAAAAAGAAAAAACTTTCAAAAAAATTAGAAGCGGTAGTCATTTTACTACGTATATAAATCATCGCTGAAATATTTTCACATGTCTTACCGGATTGTTGAAGATTTTTTCAAACTTTTCGGAACAATTTGACGATTTGCAATTTTTTTTTTATCAGCAAAATGAAGATAAAAAAAAGAGTCTAGCAAAAAATCTGAAAAAATTCTCAACGATCTGGTGTGAAATACGAAAATGTTTCGGCAAACAATCAACAGCAAAACGGCTTCCGCTTCCAATTCGTTCGAATTTTTTTTTTTTTTTTCTTTCTCTCAAGTTTGAAAACAGTAAGAAGAAAAAATCTCCCGACTTCGACTCTAGGCTTGAAAATTTTGATATCCGACTCATGACTTTTCAGAATATCTTGCAGATTTTTAAATTGAATCGATCGGTAAGATGGTTTGAAAAAATTTTAGAAAACTGTAACCGTGTTGAAAAAAATCTAGAGAGAGAAAAAAAAAAAAAAAATCATTGCTTTTCAAAGCGAGAGCTATAAGACTGCTGCCCTATATTATATATCTTTTTTCGATTCATTTATAGCATACTTTTAACGAGTAAAAAAGTTCGGTAGTAACTTTTTTCCGCCCGCGCAGTTGATTTTTATCATCCATCGATCGTAAAAGAGTTACTTTCGCCCCGGATTGTACCCAGGACACAAAAAAATTGATAGTCTCGATGGTGTTTTGACTAGAGAAATCGTCCGCCTGACGTAAGCCTATTCAGATTTCAAGTTTGTTGGTAAAAGCGAAACGGAGCTTTTCCATTGATGAGATTATTTCAACACTTGGGTATTTCAATGGTTTTACGAGTAACTCTATGCCTTTGCACACAAGTAATAGATTACTGTCAAGCTGCGCGTGCATCAAGTTTGGACACGAAAGGCGGCATCCGTTCCGAGCAAGATCGGTGGGCTTTCCGTTCCTCTTTTCAGAGCTTGCAGCTTTGCGAAAAGTAATATCCTGCCGCTGGAGCAGCCACTGTTATATATACCGACTGAGTCAATGTTGACGCGTCGTCGGCACAGCCCGTCGCACAACCCTTTTCGAATACCGTCCACAATTTCAGCCCCGAGGCACCAGCCACTCAGACCAACACGTACCCATTAGTCTCTCCTTCTCTTTTTCCTTTTCCTTTTCCCTCCCCCCCCCCCTCTCTCTCTCTCTCTCTCTCTTTCTCTCTCGCTCCACTAATTCGAGTAAGGTGAGTGTGCGTCCAGCAGCACCCTGTTGCAATCAGTTACTACCACCCTAGTGAAAATATCTAGTAATACGAATTTTTACAGAAATTAGAATACTTCGTATTACTGCGAATATAGAATTGTAAATATTGATGATTTTTTTTTGTATAGAGAGAATTGTTAATTTTCGTTAAAGATTCTAGTATCGTGTAGATTTTCTTATCGAATAATAACAAATTTTCAAAAAAATCCACATGTTTTTATATTAGAAACTATATATATATTTAAAAATTTTTTTGAACAAAACAATTTTTTTTCTACAAAATGGTGGGAAGTGTCCCAAGTGTTCGTGAAAAAAATTTGTGAAATATCGTAGAAAACATTTTCACCCAGGCAGTTGGAAAGAAACTCGGTAAAAGAAACTTTTCGACGATTCATATTATTTTCTGTTATGTAATTATGTTCTCAGGGCCGAAACGTCAAACATTTTGAGTTTTTCCTTGATTGACTAGATGTAGACCACGTAAACGAGTTGACATTGTAAATTTTTATAATTTTTTTTTCGCAGAAATTTGTAATCCTAGATTTTTGAATTTTGAATGTGAAAACTGTAGATTTTTATAATTTTTTGTAAAAATTTATAATCTTCTATGCAAAGTGCTATGATTTTTGTCAATTTTCCATAATATTATACACTTTTTAACGATTTCCATCGGTTTTCCTATATTTCCTACGATTTTCACCGGACTTCAATCTCAATGGCTACACTGTTCTGCAACGAAATTCTCCTTCAAACAAATATATGATCGAAATTAAAGTATAGAAGTACCGAATCTAAATCAGCTTTTCATTTTATGCTCTTACGTATATGTTACGTGATATGATTTTTTTTTTTTTTGTTCGAAACTTAGGATTCCCTACATTTAGGAAATTTTTTTTGAAGAAAATGAAAACGCTTAAATCAATTCGTGTTCAAGGGCTTTATTATTTATAGTTTCAGGAAGATTTTCAAAAATTTTCATTTTAAAATTAACGACAAAATGGTGGCATGACGTATACAAGTAGCAAACGATATGCGCCATTCCGCAATTTTGTTATTAATTTCGTCATTGAAAAAAATTCTCCAATATTCTTGAAACTATGAATAGTGAAGCTCTCAACCTAAAATTATTCCAAGTGTTTTCATTTTCTTAAAAAAAAAAAAAAAAAAAACTCCTAAAAATGACAAATTCTAATTTTTAAACAATAAAAAAAAATCATATCACGTTATATATACGTGATTACATAAAATGTAAATCTGATCTAGATTCGGCATTTCTATACCTTCAATTCTATCGTATTTTTATTTGAAAGAGGATTTCGTTGCAGAACAGTGCTATCAGTCAATTAATTGTAAGTAGAATTTGTAATCAATGGACATTATTCTGGCTCTGACTAGTCGAATGGAACGACAATCGTATTCTTCGATTTTGTAAAAAGACATGATTAAGTTACGAAATTGTAAAAATAAAACCAGAATTTTAATATCTCGGTAATATATTTCCTCTGCATAAATTCGAATAGAGAATTCGACGCTGTGGAATTTGAGTTGCCGCAAGTATTTCGTCATAATTAGGGAAGCGGTTGACGCTGGCGCTTCTGCTAATTGTTCCGCAATAGCCATGCTCGACATGGTGTAAGTGCATATACGTGACATACGCCTATACTCGGTATGTGTGTGATTCTGCAGCTGCTGCTGCAGCCAGCTCGGTATTACATTGTGGAAAACGGAGGTTCAAATGAGATGCCCAATTACCGCGTGTCACTTGCCTAAGCGATGGTGCATGAATAATAATTATATCTGCTCAAGCAATTTTCGTACGTGCCTTTAGTCGAGCGAGTTACGCGTTTTTTTAACGCTCACGAATTTTTACAGCGTCAATCCAGTATTGCAATGGATATACAATTCTTTTTTGGTCAAGCCAAAAAAATAATTGTTTTTGCAATACTTTTCATCGACATGAAAAAGGGATTTTCTGAAAAAACTTTATTCCGGATTGAAGAAGTTCGAAAACGTAAAGATTCGTTAAAGTTAGCAAAACGTGATTTTCGAAGGAGATCAATACCTCTGTTTTTGTATCACCAAAGTTGATGAAAAGTTATAGTTTATTGAAATTTTTTGCCCAGAATTCAGAGACAAATGAGAAAAATTGTGCGGAATTAAGGATGAAGCAGTTTAGCCTTCACTCACTTTGATGATTGATCGTCAATTCCACTTTCATCTCAAGTTCTGATGGACCGATTTAGTTAAAATTTGGTGGGAATGTTCTTTGTATATCCTTCTATGCTTGAAAGCACGAATTCAAAAAAAAAAAATTTGTTACTGCTTTTAAAAAATTCGGAGAGATCAAAATTTTTTTTTCTTTCAAATCGTCGGCATTTTGTAAAAAATATATTTTTTTTTTCTCCTTCCATGCTCCAGACTATTGAGATGTCTTTATACTGATAAAGAATTTCTTTGGATTTTTTGTTTTGGAAGATTGCAAGAGTCAAAAACATGTCAACCAGGACGCGCCTTTCTTTTTGTATTTTTGATTTTATTTTATTTCTTTATTTTATTTATTTTTTCTTATATTCTTGAAACATCAATAAAAGTCTTGTAAAAAAATGTTTTTCATTTCTGTTTTCTCACACTTAGAAAAAATGCTTCTAGACCAAATCACCCCCTTAAATCGTTAGAGTTGCACTAAACCAAAACCTAACGTCAATAACAGCGTGTTGTGAAAAATTGATTGAATTGTATAGAATAACGTTCACTTCAAAAGAATAAACATACATCATCACTGGTTCCGATGACTCTCGTTTCATTCGGTAAAATTGAATGTAAACAAATGATTAAATAAACAAGTGCGCACAAAGTGATTTGTAAAGAGAAAATCCATACCTATAGGTACACTCAGAGATGATAATTGTTGTTTGCACAACTATATAAATTGTCAATAAATATCGAAAAGCTCGTCGACTTCAGCCAGTCAGTCAGTCAGTCAGTTAGTCGTGATGAATAGTGGTGGATAAAAATCGTTCGTAAAAACAAAACCGACTCTGGTTTTAACCACTGGGTTATACAGTACCTACAAGTATTTGTTTTTGTCCGTTGAACAGTGAAGGAAATTTATGTTTTATCGGCAATATTATCGACCCCTTAACCATTGCACAAACCGAAAGCTAGATTATAAGCTAAGTCTCTGCTACAATGTATAGTGACAACTCTTGACTCTCCAGGCGGCCTTTATCTCTCTCTCTCTCTCTCTCTCTCTCCCTCTCTTGGATATTCAGTGAAGTCTCGAACAATACCGGGCGGTTGGCTGGCGTTGAATTATTCAGGTACGAAAGTAGCGAAACCTGCAGCCAGCCCCGAGGTCCGGCATTGATTAAAAGGCGCTCTCGACTCGGAGCAGCCGAACCAACCCCATTCCACAGCCGGTTGCCGGCCAGCTTTCCTCTCCTCTCCTCTCCTCTCCTCGCCTCTTTTCGAGTGTTACCTGAGATACCTTTAATTAACCGACAGACGTTATTCCGGTTTTGGATGCAGAACGGAGAACTGACTCCCTCCCTCTAGCCCTCCCCCCCCCCCCCGAATGTTTATGCCTACCCCGCTTATTTTCCCTTTTACGAAAACGCGCGAGTCTCAACCCTTGTTATGTGAGGTACAAGACACGTTAACCGGAGAGCGGCTTCGCCGAATTAGGTATCTTTCAAATAGAAATTTTCTCTTTTATACTTTTCCGTCTACCTCGAGCTCAAGAGGGGTTTCTCTGTAAAGAGGATATCCATTAACCCTCGGAGAACCGGGGTCCGAAGAATCTGTAAAAATCTTTTTTTCCATAAGAAAGTCATCTAAATTCCGGAACATTGGACCAAATTAAAGTCAAATGGTGCTAGGTCAATGACCTTACGCCAAGGGTTCATTACGCGAGGTATTTATTTTTTAATTTTGAACCTCCCCCCTCTTCGCGTGCGATTCACCCGACAATTTTGAATAATTACATTTATTTCATATGTTCATACATTTTCTTGCATATTGTTAAATACCTATTAAATAATGGCTGTTTTTTGAATGAAAAAATTGATGTGAGATTTCCAGTAACCTCCCCTCCCTTTAATTAGATTCGGTGAGATTTTGTAGGATTCCTCCCCCCCCCCCCCCTTCCCCACTTTGAGCTCTCCCTCATTTTGAGCGAAAAAAGGTTAGGGTGGTCCTTGAAAAGGTCATTTTTAAATTTCGACCGGCTCACCCCCCAAAATCGGCCACAAATAACTAGAAAATAATTTCTTATTTTGTTTGAATTTTTATCTTAACTCTAACCAGTGCGTGCAAGAGGGTGGATTTCCCTATTTAACCCTTTCAACGGCACGTTGAATCTATGGAACGGATTTTGATGATGTTTGACAGGAATGGCTTTTTTGGGTCTTTGATTACGATTCTAAACTCGAAATTTGAAAATTTAAAAGGTTGGATCCAATATGAGGGACCAAAATCTAAGAAGTCGGTGAAACTTTTTAGCGAAGATTTTTCGAGGTCACTGATTACGAATCTCAGTTCGAAATTGAAAAATTCAAAATGGCGGATCTAGTATGGTAGACCCAAATCCCAAAAGTTGCTTTATGTTGCCGCATTGGATTCATCATTTTGATTTTGGAATTTCAAGTTCAGATTCGCATTCCGTAGCCTCGAAAAACGCTGGGCACTGAATTTTTTACTGAATTGAATGACTTTTGAATTTCGATCCGCCATGTTGAATCCGACAAGTTTGTTAAGAGGGAATTGAAACTGAGTAACCTTCTGAGATTATGAAATAATGAAAATATGGCCAATTGTAGTTGTTCGCTAATGGTGGAGTTTTTTTCGATCAAGTTTAGTAACTCTTGTAAGACTACCGAATTTGGAATTTTATTCTCATTTATTTAAAGCTATTACCTTTTTTCATCGTAACCAAGAAACACAGATCTAGATCCGAAAGTGAAATGAGTTTCAGAAAATCTTTGTTTGATTCTGGTTACTCGCACTTTACGTAGCGAATAAACTATCCGAAATGAAATTTTTTCTGTACAGATCCAGTCAGATGTACAGAGTCAAGTTAGCGTAGAATACCTTATACATAAATGCAGGTTTTCCGGTTGGCCAGAAACTCGAGCGAAGAGATTGGTCTTTTGGATTGCCTTGCATTCATGAGGCTGGAATACTTACACGTCGTATTCGCGAATATAAGCGTGCATATTTCGTGAGCATTTTTCAAAATTTACAGAGAATTATTCAAACGCAGGATTTTCGGACAATGCAAGGCTTCCAAGGGTCGTTGCAGCTCTGCACGCAACGTTGAATAATTACTGCAGAAAGGAGTTAACGACGCGCGTCCAAATCGCAGATTTTACGCCGCAAAGGAAATGCCAAATGGGTTACATGAGTCGTAAATGCTATAATGGAAAACCGTGACGTGTTACGTTGGATTAATGACGATTCTGAGATTCATCCGAAATCAAAGTGTGAAGAGGTTCACAGATTTTAGATTATCGATAAAAATGTCACGTTCGTTTTTTTTTTCGATAAATGAGCAAAATGAAGAAAAATTATTCGTCGGTGTTTAGAAAACTGAAACTTTAGAAAATATTGATGAGTTGGGTTGAAAAACCGAATATAAGATCGAAGAAGAATATCAAATTTATATAATTACGAGTTTATCGGTATGGCTCATTTTTCAAAAAGAAGAAGTTTTCTCCTGAATAATCCAAGTTCATATAACATATATAAAAAAAAATTTATATCAACTAAACGACTAGAAAGAATTCGGGTGCTAAAAATATACAGAAAAATCATTTTTGACGCTTACATTGGCGCTAAAAAGATCATAAAATTATTGCGATCTCTGTAATACGAAAAGATTTGTTTCGTTATCAAGGAGTGTCGTTTTGATAAAATTCACTTCTAAGCATTTCAATATCATTCTTTAATGAGTCTCCATTAATTGTTTCTCGAGCTAAGAAGAGATTAATTCCACAATTATCTCTCAACTTAAGGTACATTCGAGTAGATAAATCTGTAAAAATAGATTCAGTAAGTGAGAAGCTTCTGCCAGTCTATGAGGAAGAGCCTCATTTTTCCTTTTTCCATTTCCCGTATTCTCTTTATTCACTGTTTTATTTGCTTCACCCCATCGCGATGAAAAGGAACGCTGTAATCCCAATAGCTTGGCGCATACTTTGCGTGCGGAAGTACTAAAAAGTTCAACTTTATGAACTCGTAAAAGTTTCCTATAGTCTGCGAGGCACCGTTCTATCCCCCTGCTCCTTTAGCCTCGGCGATGTTGCCATCCTCTGTGCGAAAACACGCATCAATTGGATCTAACTTGGTTAAATTGCTTTTATGTAGGTACGTAATACTACTTCATACGCCACGTGACAAACAAACTTTCGTAAAACGTGTCAAACTCTCGAAACTGTATTATTTTTTCAACAGAGATTTTTCCCTTCACTTCCCTCTTCCGTTTTCTCACCGTGTTAGGAAAGAAATGAAATCATGAACTATACTCGTGACAAATTAATGTAGAACTGTATCAAACTTTTTAATTATCATACTGACTATCGATTTATTTAAGATAACATGCCGTGAGTTTCTTGCGATAATGTAAATTTTGTATCAACAAAATGTGTGATTGGAATGACGAAAAATTTCATTGAAAGCACATCAATCTTTTTCTTTTAAAAATATGCAATTTTTGTATCAAATCAAATTGAACTTGTTGTAACAGATGTCTTGTTGAGTCAAGAGTTCAATGGTTGAAACAGGTAACGACATTTGTTCTTAGAAAAGTCTTTTGCATTGATATGGAAGAATAAAGTTATTCAAGCGCACAAAAGGTATCCTTCGAATCATATCATTTATAATTCTGTTGCCTCAGAATTTTGTGGAATTTACTGGATACATTTAATGGGTGAAGTCCGAAAAACTTGTTGTTGTATATGCAGAAGTATAGATTGAACGTGTGTCAATAGTTTTTGTCTGTTCGAAGTTAATGTCAATTTCGATGACTCTGAACTCGGTATTACGCTTTATTTGTTTGTAATTCGTCCGATGTCAAATTTATCCTACGTCTTCCGTATCTGACTTCCTAGCCGACTACCCGGCTTTATAACTATCTCCGAAGCTACTTCCGCAGTGAAAAAGTTCACCGCCAAGTGGCCGTTTATAGTACAAGCATACCGATGTTCAGGATGAATATATTCTCTACTTGTTTCGAAGCATGAGGTCTTTCTTTTACCTCGCAAACAAATTGGTGCGACTGATTCAACCAGTTACGACAAACAAGCTCCTGTTACATCAACAAACTATGGCTTTCAATTGATATAAATTTTTTGTTGGCTAGATTCATGTGCTTATTTTATTTCATGTATTTCCGTCGAGAAACGTGCGACTCGGAGGAACGATGCATGAAACTTTGAATGAAATGATGTTTAGTTGACTCAATTTTGGAAACATATCGACCAGTTCACTCGAATCAATGCTTTACTCGAACTTCACGACAAGAACGGTTTTTGTTGAATCAAAGAATTCGCTCGACTAACTGGTTTTGACAAACTAACTGAATCGAAATCGTTGACCTGAAGTCATGATATTTGTATCAAATTAGGGATATCAGTTTCAGGTGAATGGACTCCAACAAAACCTATTTTATTGGTTCCTCTACGTATCGTTTGAATAACAGCAGGAGTTCTTCGTTCTCAAACTAACTCAATAAAACGAACAATCTTAAATCGAGGTAACTTATTTCTCCTCAGGGGTAAAATGACAAAGAATTGAAAAAATCCGTCGTTATATGTATATTCCATCAAGTTAACCCGTTGACTTGAAATTTTACAGCTATACGGTAGATGTGAGGTAAGACTAAAGAGCCCCCGAAACCTTATACAGTCTAGTCACTGGCTTAATTCGCATCGTAGCCGAGCTGCTGGAAAAGTGGATGGAAAATGGAAAGAGAAAGAGAGAGAGAGAAACGGAACGGAACGGAACGAAACGGAACGAAACGGAAGTTCCGTGAACAGTGCGAGTTCTCTCCGCAGAACAGCAAGTAAACGGACTTAATCGCCGATGAACAATGCGCAGCCCCCTTTCCACCCCTCCACCCCTCCTCCTCCACGAGCTGCTGACCCTTTTAATACGAGGTGAAGTTACTCAACCGGTCCATAAAATGCATTAAAACGCCTGGCTCGGATAAAGTAATTGCCAGCCGCCAAGCCAGTCTTCCTTCGCCTCTGCTTCTTCGCCCGTTTTCAGTCTCTTCTCTCTCTCACTATCTTTCTCTTTTTCCCCACCTTTTACCCCGTATGTTAATCCACTTCCTGTACGAGAGTTGTTTGAATCCACCGCCTTTTCTTATTACCCCTAAATTATTATATGTATAGACGCTGGTATTCTACCTAGAAATGCACGAAATTACGGAATTTGGTTCTCCAAACGTCGATATTTTTGTCAATTTTTACGTAAAAATTGAGTGTTTAAAAAACTATTATAATCGTGAGCTGTGAACATTGTCTTTGAAAATACGAAATTAAAAAATACTCGATTCATCAGCAAACTTCCGGTATTAATGTTTTATTTCAAAATGCTTAAAAATGATCAAAAACTTTCAGCTTATTCTTTTGATTTAAAGGATTAAAAGGATTTAAAGTATTTTGTAAAAATACAAAAATTCGCAGGCTGGTAAAGTGGAGGCTACAAAAAAAAAAAAAAGGTGCGCCCTGGTCAACGTGTTTTTGAATCTTGTAGTATTCCGAAACTAAACAAAAAAAAAAAAAAAAACCAAAGAAATTCCTTATTAGTAAAGACGTCTGAATAGTCCGGAGCACAAAACGAAAAGAACAAAAATTTCTCCACAAAATGCCGACGATAATAAAAAGAATTTTTTTTTGTGCCCCTGTTTTTTGAACTTGCCGAATTTAAAAAAAATAGAAACAAATGTTTTGTTTTCAATCCGTGCTTTCCACCATAAAGAGATATACAAAAAACATTTCTACCAAATTTCGAGTAAATCGGTCCAACGTTTTTTGTTTTTTTAATCATATTAGAATCGTAATATACTTAAATTGACAACAAAATTTCAAGTAATTTTAGCAATTTACTTACTTACAAAAACGGCATTCAATTTGACACAGAAATTTTTCAATAATCAATAATACCTGAAACTAGCTGTTCGTGATGTTTCTCTCTCACCTACTGCGCTAGTTCGAAAGTTTTTTCTGTAAATCAGAACTATTTATTCGAGCGCAAATATTATTTACATTGAATTTCGCAATATTCGTATTAAATTGAAGTACTTTGCTCATTTGCCCATCAGTAACGTTATTACACGTGTAATTAACTCAAATCTAGCGTATACGAAGTGACTTCAATGCGGGGTGAATTTGCACCCCGTAGAGGTATAAAGTATATCTGAAGCCCGTAGCGAGCTTTTTCACTTTGGTATATTCAAGCGATCTGCTTGAGGCTTGTTTAGGACGTTACAAAATACAAGCACACTTTACAAATGCAACATCAAAGCGACGAAGGTCTAATAAATACTAAAATACTCACCAAAAAGAGGCAGCACAAATATCTCGCGTCAGGCTGGACGCTTTTCCTGGACCGGAAACTCCGCACCACGATGTCAATACGCCTTCAATTTTGTTAAAAGCGTTTCACACGAATATTTTATCGCACCAGCATCACTCGGTTATAGACACGCCACTTATACGAAAGGTTGGGTTATTTACTTATTCACTCTGTGTTTAATCAATTATCATAATTGAGGTATTCTGATTAATTTTCAAGGGGTTTTTATTCGACATCATAGTAGAAATTTTCTTCTTTTCCTCAAAATATGGAAAAAAAAAAAACGTGAATAAAGCTAAAATACTTTTCAATATACTAATCACTTGTTAGTATTACATTGTTGAACCATTCTGCTTGTAAAACATGTTTTTCTTTCAATAAAATCAGCGTTGCAACTAATTAATTATATTTGTAATTATTTTGCTGGAGTAATTAATTAATATATAGAAAAGTTTTAATCATAATCGAAATAATTATCAAACACAAAAGAAAATTGTAATTATACTCAAAACAATGAATAATTACATAGTAATCACTGTGTAAAAATTTATTGTTTAGAGTATAATTAAAATTTTCCTTTATAATTGTTAATTATTTTGAGTATAACTGCAATTTTTACTATTTGATCATTAATTATTTCGAGTATATTTACAATTTTCTCTTATAATTATTAGATAATTTGAATCTAATTACCATTTTTTATTTTTTTTTTTATTATTAATCATTTTTAGGATAATTATAATTTTCTTTCATGCAATTAGTAATTGAAAATGGATAATTAACCATTTTTGTAATCCCAAATAAAATGTTTCTAATCTTTTTACTCTCTAGTTAACATAAATAATTTAGAAGCAACTGAGGCTGATTGAAATTCGAAAAGAGTTGAGACGCAAAAAAAATTATCGGTGATAACTAGACTTTTGTTTATTAAACACACTTCAGGGGACAAAACACTCAACACAAATCACTAAAAATATAAATAAATTATCAAACCTAATAATTAATCGAGCGTATTTTATTTCCTTCTACTTTCTCGCGAAGCACGCAAATTTATGACCGATCACTTCCGAATCCGGTTACGCACTGTTTAATTCTCGTTCTTCTGACCTCTCGCGACTCTCTGTTCGGTCTGTTGATGTTTACTTATTTCAACTTGCACGATCTAATCCTTAGACGCTATTGTTCGCTCGCACACTTACACAAACTTACGCTACACGTACTTACACACTCTTAAAGTTGATTCACACTACAGCGACAGAATTTCACTCGTATTTTCAAATTACACCGGCAATCATCCGTCAGTTAACGTTCAGCAGCCGTAGTGAACGAATCGTGGAGCGCCGGTGAACTGGATCTTATAGCCCTTAATTTTTAAGGACAAAGACGAAACCAAGAAGTCGAGAAAACGTATTAAATGGTAAGACACAATTTTTTAAATCATTGTTGTTAAAAATAATAAATAATTTTTTAAGACACCCGATTGGTTTAGATGAAATTTTTCTCTAATCCAGTATCACTATACAATAATTGGCTCATTACGTACAATTCCTTGCACGATTTTACATTTTTAATACATTTTTTTTTTTTTTTATCAATTCTGATTCCGTTTCATCTGTCTTGTACCGTTTTCGTGTTCAGATTGGCGGACAAGCATCGACACGTCAATCAAATGGGAATTTTATTTTCGGGAAAGGTTTTTTTTTTTTTCTCATTTCTCGAGAACGTTTTTTTCTTTTCATTTTTTGAAGAAAAAAAATTTATCACGCTCGCTGGTAGCGGATATTTGAAACGAATCCAGAACCGCTATATTATGCCTATTTAAGCAATTCAATTTGGGCGACGATGATTATCACTCGATCCTTATCAAATTTAATAAGATAAATAATTTTTTCATTGTTGAAAACCATGTTTAAAAATTCCATCAAGTTACTGGACGTCCACGGTCACAGAGACACGAGGCGACGACAAGTAGTACGAACTGTTAATGGTCAGACACAAACAACTCGAGGCGTCTGTCCTTTTCGCTCCGTCGGTAATAGATTGATCGATAATGCAGTTCGTTTAAGGAATTTTATTCTGTAGGCTTCAGCGTAAGTTTAAAGAATAATTATCTTAATTTCACCTGTACGAGTTAGTTTAATAAATTGGGATTATGAAAAAATTAAATCTGTAACTGAGAATAAAAAATTGCTGGTTATTTATTGATTAATAATCACGATATTTCGACTAATTAATTTAATTATTGCGCACACTCGCTTCATTATTGTTATGTTTTTATATTATCGCGTGTGATGAATAATAAACACGATGTATTTAAAATTCTCGTGTATCAGGCGCGAGTGTTCACGATCAGTTATATCCAATCGATTACTCGAAATCGTTAAGTTTTTACAACGAGAACGGTTTGGAAAATTGACAAATTATGTGGCTGAATTTTTTTCACCAATGAATTTCATCTTTAATCGATTATCGTTGCACATTCTACGAAAAATTTAACACGAATTTTTCATTACCTTCATGAGAATCATGAAAATTACAGTGAATTTCAATCCTTTGAAAGATTATTGAAAAAATCAGGAATCGTATTTCCGGGCACAAAAATCGTGATAATTCATCCCCGAATAGCTGTACAAATTTCACTTTTTGGAGGTCATTTTTCGATCAGTACATTTATCCGTAGGTATTCAAATAATTTCCAATTCACTAATAAACAAAAATTAACATTAAAAAAAAAAAAAAAAAAAAAAACATTATTGGATCACTCCGTCCAAATTTTTTTTACCTTTTTTTTAATTAAAAATATTTCGGGTCAGGTCAGTTCGAAAATATTCGGTACAAGACGAGAGTGTATGTATCGCTTAAAAAAATCGTCGGATTTAGCCGTCCAAAAGTGGTTCATAAGAAGTATCCTCATTCGCGGCGGGTTATTTAAGGGTTGAAATTTAAATTGTCGCGGGTAAAATAATAACACAAGAAAGAGTCTGTCAAGTTTATATGAGCGTGTTTGTGTATTCGGCGGTGTAAGAATTCCCTTGGGACTGAGCGATGAGGGGGTGGGTGAAAAGGATGGGAAGGGAGGAAAACAGTCGAGCGAGGAATGCAGATGAGCGCAACCGTTAGGAATAGCTGTTAATGCGAGTGCTTCTGGCAGAATGAGACGGAACGAAAAGAGGTTTTAGCGCAAGGACGAGGGAGGAGAGGGTGGAGGGTGGAAGGATAAAGATGAGGCGGAAGACGGGGTTAACGCGAGACGAGGAGGAAGAAGCGGCCGAGGGGGAGGGGGAGGATTTATTCTCGGGGCGGAATATATGCATGAAAGAGTCGTATGGGCTACACGAGCCGCGTGAAATAAGAATACCAATTAGGGGCACAAATAGAATCACCATCTTCCTTCCTCCCCTCCCCCCCCCCGCCTCTTTCCCTTCCCCCTCATCATCCCTTACTCGCAGGGAGAAAAAGACCCGCTTCGTTCCGATGCGAAAATCCAGCGTCGCTGCTCCCTTTACTTGGCCGACTCTTGAACGGACGAATTATGTATGGATGTGGGTATTATTATAAAGGGAGAAAAATTTATGCACGTATATTCTGGATTACTTGTTCGTTATTCTTCCTCTGAGGTATTAAATAAATTAAATTTCATCTTTCCGATGAAATACAATTTCATTTATACATATATCGTGGAATTAAATCGAGAGAGAATTTAGTCGTTTATTGAAATTTGACTAATTGAATGTTGAAATAAAGTCTGAGCGATGTGGGAAATCAGAAGTTTTTGGGTTGTAAAATCGCGTTGATGGATGTTTTGGGAACGATTTTTTTTTTTTTTTTTTTTTTAGTTTTTATTTTTACTCACACCAGTTCTGGAATTGTTACAAAAACATTTTCTTGTGATATATTCGTCGAAAGTTTCTCTCTTCGTAGTGATTAAGTTACTTATTTAATAATTTGAATAATTTGAAGACTACGGTTACAGAGAATAGAAGATAATGGAATAAGTGGATCTCTGATAATTGAGACAAAGTGCCTGAGCTCCATTCTGCAAAATTTATTAATCATTGTTCTAACAAAAATGCAGATTTGATTTGAAGCAGAAGTGATGTAATAAGTTTGAAAACTCGGCGATATTCTCGTTTCTGCAAGGTTTTTGTATGAACATGAATTAACCCTTTGGAGCTCGATTTTCTTGAATTCTTCTGATTTTTTAAAACTTTTTTACGTATCCAGATCCGGTTTTTATTTGCAATTTTTAGTTTTTTTTTTTGGAAAAATTCATTTTTGAAAAATCTGTCATGTCAGGAAATAACTTTAAATTTAGTGAAAGTGAGCTTTTGGGGTCGCTGATTATGAATCCGAACTCGGATTTTCAAAATTCAAAATGGTGGGTTCAAGATGGTGGTAAAAAATTTAGGAAATTGTGGAATTTTGCTGAAAGTGACATATAACGGTTTTTTCGGGTCGCTGATTACGAATCCGGACTCAGATTTTCAAAATTCGAAATGGCGGGTTCAAGATGGACGCGAGAAAAATTTAGGAAAATCTGAGTTCGAATTCATAATCAGCGACCCAAAAAAAACTCCTACGTGTCATTTTCAGCAAAACGGTACAATTTCCTAAATCTTTGACCGCCATCTTGAATTTCGTTAATCTGATAGCAGATTCGTAATCGGTGACCCCAAAAAGCCCCGTGTGAAAATTTTCTCGATCATACGATAATTTAAAAATGGTTCAAAGGGACAAAATAGTCGTTCGATAAAAAGATTCCGTTAAAAAGGAAATATATTTCGTGTAGAAATTGCGTGATTTAAATCAAGACTGTCAAAGTTTTGGTCAGAATTATATAGCGATTTTAGTTAAAAGGATCAAAGGTATAACACGTACACGCTGGAAGTCGTTTCAAGCTGGAAAAGAGGAGGAAGGGAAAGAAGGAAAAAAAAATAAAGGAGTACAGAGATCTCAATCTTTTGGAAAGACACTTGACACGCGCTCAGGCGGACTTACGTCTCTGAAAAGAAAAGGGGAAAAGTTTATACGAAAGTTGAAGGGAAAAAATAAAACGATAAAAAAGAAGGAAAAGTGTGACACGAAAGTCAGTTGCACGTAAAGTTTGATGAGTGAGCGTACATTATGCATGTATATTGTATATATGGAATATACGGAATATGTATAAGCAGGCGAAGCGAGTTGATAACGAAGTATTCTCGAGTTATTATTTGCCTTATTCACGAAATTGTTGGACCAATCTCCGGAAAGTTATACGTGCCAGTAAACTTCGTTCCTGGCCCTACGAACGATAACTTGAAATTATATTCTCAAATGTATATGCGAGGATAACTTGAGAATTTTCCCCCTCTGAGGTAGAAAAAAATATATTACTGTACAATTTAGGGTGGCCCTTATTTGGGGGGTGGAAAAATTTTCATTGGAACGCCCCCCGGACGTGTTTCAAATCGTTAGGAAAATATCTGTGTAAAGTTTCAAGCCTCTAATCTCCGAAAGTCTTAAATGTTAAGTACGTGTAGTTTTTATAATCAGTTACTTCGTTTTGCATGACTTTGATACAAATCAAACTTGGCAGAATTGTTGCTTGTAATGATAAAAACAAACCCTGAAAATTTTTAAACTTTATAATTATTCTTCCCTTATTATAAGCCTAATAAAATAAGTCATGCATGTACTTTACATTTAAGACTTTCGGAGCTTAGAGGCTTCAAACTTTACACAGATTTTTTCTAACGATTTAAAACACATCCGGGGGGCGGCTCGATAAAAAATTTTTTGCACCACCAATTAAGAACCACCCTAGTTGGTTGTTAAATAAATGTGTGTGTGTGTGTGTGTGTGAATAAAATTTGCGAACCATTCAACATGTGTGCAGAAATGATGTTCACTGCATTGGCATAAAAAAACATAGATAACTCATGTCATGAGCTACGATAGCGGGGGGGGGGGGGGGGGGGGGGGATATTATTACATTATTACGCTGCTTTTGTGGAAAAATTTACTTTCTGGTTATGTTTCTTCTGGTTATGTTTGGTTTTATATTTTCTAACGTCCGTTGCCGGCAGTTTTTGTTCTTTAAGAATTGTGAGATGAAAATTTGGGATTAATGTAGTCAGAAAAGAGGAGGAGGAGGAGGAGGAGGAGGAAGGAGAAAACATGGCGGGGTTGAAGAATTGTTCCTTTTCTCTTGTCTTGGAGAATATGCCACGCGGTACTTTCCCGGCTTAAACTCGTAACTCATGCAACTCGCAGACAGAATTCTCGTAACCGATGGGATCGTTACGGGTCTTATGCGAATTCGCTCAGCTGGCATTCTCGGGGTGACAATAGATCGTCATTTTAGTCAAATAAATGTCCGACTTGGGGCGTAAAACCTGTAACGATCCTTCTGCCTGGCACCTTGTGCACCGAATTTATGTCCTCGTCTATTGGTTCCCAGCTATGTTAACGTCTCTGTTTATCTCCTAACTGGAGGAAATCGTCCGCTGGGGTGGTCATATTTTTTGGACGAATCCAGCGCTCGCCTTTAAGTCGATTTTATACACACGCTAGGTAGAAAAGGATTTTTCATTTCATTTGGAACGTTAATAATACACGTTGTGTAATTATTTTTTTTTTTTTTACCGATAAAAAACGAAAAATTAAATGACAAAAATCTGTGAATCACACTTCTGGAATCCAATATTTTGGATCAGCTGTTTGAAATGCAGTAATTTTTTATTGTTTTTTTGGCATCAGATTCATCGATAACGACGATCAAGTTTAATCTAAAAATTTTCAAAATAAATTCCACACAGTGCTAAATTTTTCCGAGGGAATTGTAAAATTATTTAAAAAAAACTTTGTTTTGATTGTGCACAAGTGACAAGAGAATCGGATTCCACGTCGGTGAGAAAAAAACTCGGCATCTAATCTTTCAAGTTCAACGACACTTTGACTTTCATTGGAAGCTTTTACAAGCTTTCACTGTCAGATTGCAAGCAAAGCATGAAAGGGTCGGTCCGTGTGTACTTTCGACGCTTTTTTTTAAAGACAACCTCTTAGAGGGGGGAGGTGGTGTGCCGACAATACGGGTGAATTTTCGTAATATATTTATAACGCGGCACGGAGAGTATAATGGTTATACGACAGGTTGTCGATAGAATCTGTCGACGTTTTGATACATTGCCGCGGCATCATTGCCTATTATATATTATATATTACCCAAGAGTTACGCGTTATATGTACAGCTAGGCGGTGGATATACTTATCGATAATAATACGAAGGAGGGGGTGAGAAAGGGGTGAGACTGACTTTGCAAACATCCATATCTACCCCGCGCCCTCGACCACTTGGATCGTCGTTTCGGATACACTTAGCATATATATATATATATATATATATATATAACACATGCAGCTGCTGGTCCATCTGTTTTCGATCAACGGCATATCACTCTCGCTAATTGCGATTACACTTTAGATACCGTATATTCCCCTGCAGTTTGACCGTTGAAAAAACTCGATTCATCGTCGAATGCTTACCGCTCGTAAAAGCACGTATGTATATCCATTTCGGTGGGCTTGCAGACCGTCCTGATCATTGGATTTCAGTTAGCAGCTGCATGCCGATTAGCTATTGTACAATATACATCGCAGAACGTCAGTCTCCCCTCGGTTTTTTGTTCAATCCTTCCGGTCACGTGATTCGTTTGTTTTCTTTGGGTTTTTTTTCTTTTTTGTACGAAAGTACGATTACACGTTTCCCGCTAATTTTTCGACGTCATATGCGAATCTGATGTCGAAAATTTAATGAAACTGAAAACAACCCTTAAAATGAAGTGAAAACGGGGTGAATTATCAATATTGTTGGATGAGGTTTATGTAACTATTTATTTTTAGACAGTTTGATTTTAGACCGAGAATTATTGGTTCAACTTCCAATACTGTCTATATACGTACACCCTTAAGGAAAGTAAAAACTACCCCTATGTATTAAATTTTGTAAATCTGATGGGCATTCTGAGATCTCTATTTATCAATTAATAATTCCAAGCGTTTTTACTGTACGTTTATTGTCAAATTTCTTCGCTAACGAATTACATTCACGAAAATACGTTTTTTTTTTTGAATATGTTTATTTATAACAGTTATAAACAATTGTGGATTTAGAAAAAAATCTAATCATCCCAAAGTTTGAGTGTTTTTTTTTTTATACCGCAGAAAGCAAAAAAATTGAGGATTTTGCATTTTTTTACTGATTTTTTATACGTTGTTTGAAATTTTGATTTCAACTAAATTTTTTTTTGCAAATCACGGAAAAACAGCGGTCTTTTTTAACTTTTTTGAAAAATGGCCAGCATTTTGTTGATTTTGTAAATGTCAAAAATCGCATGATTCATTCCTAGACCATTAACATGCTGAGCTTAAAACCATTCGATTTTTTCGTTCCAAGCTAATCATCTGTGAAAAATCATCGACACCGCAGAACCAACTTTTTTCAGACTGATTTTCAACTACGATTTTCGTGTATAAAAAGTGATTAAAATCACCAAAAAAAATGTTGTTTCATGTTATTCAAGAGTATATTTATCAAGCTTAACAAAGCCTATATCGATATTTACAGTTAAAGCTTATTAAAAAAATTCTTAAAAACACCATTTTTTTCTTCTTCAGTTGGGCAATCCTCTTAAGACTGCTAAAAGACGAGGATCACGGTTATCCTGACCTAATATTTGATGTACAAGGAACAAGTATGATGACTTTTCGATGTTTATCTGCCTTCGTGATCACTCTTCCATTCCCTTTCCGGTATTGATCCAGCTGTCGGTACGTATATGCGTACACACGTGGTTCTCTCAGACACTTAAATCAGACCCGAAGCCCTGCGAGCATATTGGGAGGTATGAAGTGTTAATTATTGAACCCGATCAACCCTGCCGCGGAAGAATCAATTCCCAATACCCCTCCTACCTGTACGCACAAGTGTAATTTGCACTTCAGCTCGAGGCAAAGGTTCATTGAAACCGATCAGGGACACGTAGATACGCTCGTTTACACGTGCAAGGTGAGCTTAGGTTGGGCCGAGGGTGAGAGTGTTCACTTTCAATTAGGGGATAACCATCCTCCTTGCTTAATGACTGCACCGTTATACGATATTTCTAATGGAACGATAATATATTTTATATGCCTTGATTGTGTCTACGCGCGGAGACGAAGTATCGGGTTCGTTTTACTTTGACGCTTACGAAGAAACTGTTGGAGAACATGAAGTGCTCTTGAAGGTTGTCAAGATCATCAGTCGACGACGAACTTTGAATGTAGTATGGGAATTCCTTTCGTCAACTTTTTTCAAACCGTATCACTCATCATCGGAAAAACGGAGTGCCTTCGAAGACGATCAGAATCATCGTTCAGCGATGAACCTTGAATACGGTATAAAAGTTCCTGTCATCAACTTGCCTCCAACTATATTCGACATTTCTTTGAGAACATGAAGTGCTCTTAAGGTGCTTATAAAGACGCGTTGTACACCTCGAAAACGCAGGGATGCAAAACTCCTATACCGCTCAAGCGATCAGAGTGAAACTTGAGCAATTAATGCCTTATTTTGGCTAAAAGTAGAGCGTCTTTTTACGTTTTCAAAATTTGGAAAAAAATTTTACATATTGGTTACCACCCACAGAAATTTGCCAAATTTTCACAGTTGCAAGGAATGAATCGAAATATCCGTTATAATGCCACTCGGCGGTGATGAAACACACATTTTGAACCCAGTTCCATGAGATTTGATAGTGAAATGACGAAATGGCAGCTGATCTGGTTTTCGATTATGAAGAACACCAAAATCTCATTTTGGCGACACTTCTTACCGATCTTTCACGCCTGCCGGTAATTTTTTACCGACATTACACACATACATTACCGGCATGCGCGTAATGTCGGTAACAAATGTCGCAAAAATGAGATTTCGGTGTACTTCGTAAGCGAAAACCAGATCAGCTGCCATTTCGTCATTTCACCATAAAATCTCATGGAACTGGGCTCAAAATGTGTGTTTCATCACCGCCGAGTGGCATCATACCGGATAGTTCGATCCATTCAGTGCAACTGTGAAAATTTGGCCAATTTTTGTAGCTTGTAACCAGTCTAAAATTTTTTTCCAAATTTTGAAAAAGTAAAAAGACGCTCCACTTTTTTCGAAAATAAGTCATTAACTACCCAAGTTTCACTCTGATCGCTTGAGCGGTATAGGAATTTTGCATCCCCGCGTTTTCGAGGTGTACAACGTGTCTTTATAAGCTCCTTAAAAATTGTCAAGATCATCATTCAACGACGAAACTGAAACGCGGTACAGAAGTTACCGTCGTTTACTTTTTTCGAACTGAATCATCCAAGAGCAGCACCCAGGAACTCTGATGACCAAGCCGTTCACGTACCACCAAGTACAGACGTACAACGAGGATCGGGTGCGTGGCATGTGGTTTCCAGTGTCGGGAAACGTTCCGAAGTATTGCGTATAAACCGCGGCGGTTGGACACCGGCACCAGGGAGTTTCATATTGTAGTTAACGGGCAAATTCGTGCACATGTATGTACGTGTACCTTGTACGTGCACGCATTATACATACGGGAAATTCATACGGCGAAAGTTTGAAGTTACGAGAAGGCACGACCCGCACGAGGCTCGGCAAGAGAACTATAACGGCGCGGTGCCGAGGCCACATCCACGTTTAGCTTGGGCACACAATGTGTCATAACCTAGCCAAAGCGGGGGCGTTTATTTGCCAAGTTACACGCGATATTAAGCTACGGCGCTACGGGTTCCCTTATTCTGACCCCCCGGCTCACGCCCACCCGAACTTCCGTCTTATTTGCAATTAGGAAACCTCCCCCGTGCCGTTTTCATTAACAGGATACCACCCACCCCAGAGCTCTGGCATAGCTGCTTCTGCTCCTGATGATAATACCAATGTTGCTGTCGCTGTTTGCCACGTATCTCAAGCAATGGTGTGCGTCTTTACTTCCTCGATATCGTTTTCACCAACGCTTTACACGATTTAGACTTTCTTGAATATGAATCGAGCTGAACTTGTGAAACGAAGTTTAGAGACAGAAGAAATCGGTCGAGAGAACCTTCTTCTAGGTCGTAGAAATGAATATAAGTGAAGAAAGAAAGGGAAAGAAGTTATAATTTCAATGATTAGATGATTTTATAATTCATACGTCTGTGATTTAATTCTTTTGAATAGTGTCATAGTCTAATTTTTCTTGACTTGCTGAATAGATATTTTGTGCAATAGCTATTTATGTGGCATGCCCGTAAACCGCGTGTTTTTTTGGCAAGGATAACGATTTCAGGACGAGCTGAAGGCGAGCCGGAAGCGAGTACTGAAATTATCCGAGCCAAAAAACGGTTTACGGCCATGCCACGTACAATATTTTTTACGGTACGGGCATTGAAAAGCAAAACGAAGAGTGAGGTTATGTCGCGATCTGTTCGACGAAGCTACTTTATTTGCCAGTTTGGGATGCGCACTTCGAACTGCGCATCAAAACTGCGGAATAAAGACTTTATTCCGCAACTTTGTTCGCTGCCGTATAAAGCGTCACTTTACGGAACGAAAACTGCCACAAAAAGTAGACTTTTCAATGCCCATGCCGTAAAAATGTAATTGTTTATGAACATCTGATGAACTCTTTTCACATGTATCTATTTTCATCCAATCTGAAGCAACTAGTTCTGAAAAATAACATTCAGGTGAACGTCTGGAGTTATTTATCCATGATGAACAAAATGATTCTAAGACCCTACAATAGACTAAGAAACACACGAGAGCTTAATTATTTTGGACGTCATAATCACGAAAATTTTTCACAAATGACTTAGATCTTAGCTTGTCGTGCTCAAATTAATTCGTTTTCATTTCCATCACCAAGTAAAGATGTTAATTTATTCGTGTTGACCATTATTGGCGTGAAAAAAAAAAATTGCTCATGATTTTTTGAACTGTTTTTTCTCAATTCCTAACTTTTCGTTCATACGATATGGTCGATTCATTCTTAACTCATTCTCGGAAAACACACGAGCTTGAACAACCACAGGGTGAAAATATAAACGCGATTTACTTAATTACACTTCCTCAAATTACATCGTTTTAACTTTCAAACGCGTAGTACAAGTGTAAAGATAAACTGCAGCAAACGGTTTTGATTGCAGTGAATGTCTGACGCTCTCATCACAGCATCAAACGAACCGTTTTAATTGTCAAAGTTGAAACGAGGTCTGTCGTTGAGTGTCACAATCACTCCGGGGGAAACTACTCGATGGCACTAGATTTACCGAGTTACCTCTATCCGAGTTTCAGTAATGATCACTCGGTCTTTCGAAGGTGAAAACTAGCACTTTCGGATAAGCCATCAACCAGTTTTCCGACACGCGCAACCTCATCGAGAGTTGCTGCAGCGCGGAGAAAAAAAATTACCGTTGAACTCACTAACTCTCCGGGAAAAATGAAGGACTCACGCAGTTTTCTCTTGAAATTACAGTATTTTTCTGTTCAACTCACTGCAGAAATTCTTTGAGTTACTAGGTCGACAGACCAATTCATCGCCCACAAAAATTGAGACTCAGTAACCTTTTTTACTCAAAACTTTTTCGAAGTTATACTTAGTATCAAATCCATAATGCCAGATAAAATTTGGGAATACAGACTGTTGATTGAACATAACAAGAATTGACCGGATTGAATCTCAATATGAAACTTGATTCCTTGATCCTGATTCCTTTTGTCGATACACGAAGAGAGGTGTTCTTATGTAGTCCATATCCTGTACTCCTGTATCGGACCAAAAGTTTCCATGGACGCAAGTCCCAAAAAAAGGAGGTTGTCCAATTTTTTTTATATCTATAGATTTCGTGATTTTCATGAACTATAAAACTTCAAGGGGACTTGAAGTCAAACAAATGATTCAAAAAACTGCACGGTTAATTTTCAAAGATAAGCAGAAAGCAGGTTTCGCTTAAAGACGGAGATCCTCCAAAACATGCAATAATCGAGTCGTCCTGTTTTGCACGCGTGCGTGGAGTCCAGTCCCCATTCAAGCTTTGTGATCTATAAAAATAGAGTGATCTATAGGTATCAAAAAATCCATACTCCGATGTCCCCTGCCGAAGCCTATTCCTCGGAAACTACTGACTTTTGGGACTTGTGTCCATGGAAATTTTGATCGTGAGGATATGTACCATGCCATAGTGAAAATCCAGTCAATTTCCATAAGGATTCTGCGTGGTCCTTTCCGCACGTACTTCGTCAATTAGCATAGTCGTCTAGTGACATTCAGACCATGTTGGGGACTGGGAAGCCTCAACAAACAAGCCACCACTAGGCACTCAACCACCGTGTAACCGCGCGCCAGCTCGTCATTACGCATGCTTGATACCAGGAAACGTGCGCAATCTAGGATACATTGCAAGTACTATTTCGATGTTTCGCGTCGTCGACATCAGAGACTCCTCAAGCTTGCTGACACGTCATATACGAAGTGGGAACCAAAACTGCAATCTGTTCGTCATTTGCACCATGCACCACATATTAACGACGTGTAAAGAAACATGGATGCCTATACAGTAGAATGATCTTTGGATGTAAAAGAGTCTGTTTTACAAGGTATTATGAATCATTTGTCCGTTACTTCTGTTCGAAATATAGAAACAAACGAGCAATGTGATCTAACACATTTCAGATCCAGGCATAGAATCCCAGGTTCGACCTTGTATCGTAAGAGTTTTTGCCGACAAGCTTGTTTAGTTTACAGTTTTCCAAGCGGAATGATCGTCTTTTTTCGAATTAGAACTTTTATACCTAAATTCATTTTTTCATGGCTACATCGAAGTAGCTAACACGTACCAACAATATTGTCTAATAACTACTTTCATATTTAGTGTTTTAGTTTCCCAAATTATTCCTCACACTAAGCATCAAACACAGTTCTTGATGTAGCAATAAATTCGGCTCAAACAACTCTGAAAAGCTTGAAAGCATTCAGTCTCTACGATGAAGTTTTCCGCAGCATGACGTACAATTATCAAAACTCACGGTTCGTGGATCTATTATTTCTGCATTAATTATTCAAACCATAGAACGATCTCGACACGCCACGCCTGGATAACCAAAGTCCCATGAGGTGCCCGTGTAGCAGTCTGATTAATTTCCATAGTGATCCGAAATTTGCAAGGACCTATGACGCATTTATGTATGCTCCGGATATTGCATGGAAACTCAATTACAGCATTGCATATACTGTAATCACTGCGGTATGATGTTGTAAAATATTTACACGAGGGGTTTGAACCCGTCTCTTCCAGTGCCTGTGGGATATTCATGATTTACGCGAAGAGTGCCTGACGCAATGGGACCATTATCACACACACGCTTAAGCGTGGAAAAGTGCGGAGATAAGGCAGTCGCGTGTTACGGCCGGGGTAAAATTTAATTAAAAATAAACACATTTGCCCGATTCATTGCTAATTAAATTTCTGTCCACCATGGCACCCTGCGAATGCGGGAATTATATCCTTTTGGAAGGTTATAGGTATGCTATACGCAGGTTCGTGGATGGTGGTAGGTTCTGGCTATACACTCTGTAATCGAAGAACCGGCACCTTTCGCGAATATATATGTATAGATATTAGATATATACATATATATATATATATATATATATATAGGGCAGCGGCACCCTCGCCATCCTTTGTAAACTGCGTATAAACCGTATCCCGTTTCCCTCGGCTTGCCACGGAGCTTCTGTAACCGTTTTCCCTTTCATTACCAAGCGCCAAACATCCCCATTAATGATCGTTATAATAGGGCCGCGTAATGATTGTTTTTCCAGACCCACCGGTGAGCGGGGTCAACCGGTAGTTGACGAGTTCTTAAACATTCGAGCTTGTCAAACTTATTGTTACGATAAGGGTTGGGTCTGACTAGTATATGTATGTATACGAAACGCCATCTTGCCACATAATTTGTTTGCAGAGCAATCATTATCGGGAAATTTTATACACGATTATCTGCAGCGAACACTACATTTTTTTTCTTCGATGAGGGGTTATATACGGTTAAGATTTTCAAAAATTCATCAGAATATCAGCTATAGCAAGTGTCAAAATAATTATTTTTACAAATAAAAAATGTTCAAATACAGTTCAAAGTCACCATAATAAGTGTAAAAATTTTCACTTGTTTAAATTCAAAGGTCGTCTGGAGAAAAATTCTTGAACAATCGATTTTTTTTTTTGGCCTCCTTGACTGTATATATAACCCCTAAAGCTCGTATTGAGAGGAAGTGAGCTTCTGTAATAAAAGGGTGCCACTGACCTTTCGTAGATCTTGATGATTCGGTGGACTGTGGGCGGCCCCTGCGTGCTCGACGGTGACTGGACGCAAACTACTAAACTACTTGATAAAGTATTTTCTGATAAAATGTCGTTGAAACAATGGGCGATAATTAAGGGCTAGCTTATTAATGTGACTAGATTTTTAAATCAAACACAAAGACAAAATATTTATTCATATTATGTGGATTAAAACACAGCAAGAAATGTCAATTCAGAATATAAGTTCGGAAATAAAAATCAAACGTAATTATGGTCAAACGCGTTAATTGACGAAAGACAAAGTTAAATGAAGAAGAAGAGAAAAAAAAAAAAGACAAATAATTTTCGAATCCACATATCTTGATGACATTGCAATTTTTCGGTATCAATTCGGGTTGAATATCGCAGTTTACGTAGCTAAATTCAAACGAGTTTGAAAAAAGTGGAGCGTGGATGGGAAGAGAAAGAAATTGGGCACTACGACAAAAAAAAAAAAAAAATGAATAAAGCAGATATTCGGAAAGTTATTTCTTTGACAATTCGAGCGAAAACTTGAGTAAAGTAAAGTCCTGGAGTTACCTCTAATTTTTTTTTTAACGAGCAGAACGTACTATTGCTTTTGTATATACACTGTCTCCTTTTTCAATTTCAATTCCACCCTCGGGATGGGAAAGGTGTGCGTTTTTATTATGACCCCGTTGGTGTTCCGTCCCATAAGATTGCAGAATGAACAAAATACTTGAGATAACTCGAGGAGTGCGAGAACGAAATCAGAAAGAACGCGCCTTATTAGTTCCGTCGTCGTTTTAAACGTCGCTGGATAACAAACGAGAATGTAAATCCGAAATTCAGTCGCCCTGATCGTCAAAAGAACAAATCCTCAACCATTTCCTTATGGTAGGTGCGCAGTGAATTCATTGCGTTGATAATTTTCCACAGAAAAATCGTTTCACCAACGAAGACCCTTTAGTACGGTTAATCATTCCGTAACGAAGAGTGCAACTGGGTTCCAATGGCTGATTCATGGACTCAAAAGCATTTGAATAAAATCCAAGTTACTTCAAAGTGAAGAAGAAAAACCGACGAGTCACTTGACGTTGCTTCAAGTGAACTCCAAATGACAAACTTCAAGTGTACTTGAAGTGTATTCCAAATCATTCCGCACGATGTCCAGTGAATTTCAAGTGACTTGGAGTAATTCCAGTTGGTGCCAAGTGCAGAATGTCAGGGAAAACTGAAACTTCGTACTACCGTTGATGCACGTTTCGTTAGTGAAGAGATAAGCTCTCACCATCGCAGTCGCCATGTGTGGAGAGTGTAAAACTCGAGCAGTCACAACACCATGTGTTCCCCACGTCTTTAAATACGAACGTAAAAAGTGAACTCGCTACTTCCGTCAGTTTTTTTTATGACTAGTGTAAAATACAACTGATGATATACTCGGTACACTAGATAAAAGCTCGTGTCACGAGGCGCTTAAACGCGAGCCATGCGAGCTTTCAGCCACCATATTGGTCGAGGAAAAGCCAGACTACATGGCGATCCGCAGCTCGATCAGGTGCGGAATAATTGAAGCTTTGCGGTGTGTATTTTCTACTATTTCACCAGGCTTCGACTGACTTTAACTCCTTGGCACTTCACCCCCTAATCACCCCTTTTATTCCGCCCCTGTAATTCCGGCCGCCGTGCATGTCCGCGAACCCTTGAATTTCTCCTCCCGTATGTAGGTGCCGCACATAAATAGACAACGTGCATATTACATTTGCTCGTTACTGTAGCTACGTGTAACGGGCGTTCGTGCTTGGATGGATGGACGGATTCGGAGTGGAGAAAACAAAAGGGCAAGAAAAAAGTACAGCTATATACCTAACGTAGTTTTCTCCAACCCGAGCGGATTGAATACGACGACGTCAAATGGCCACTTTCGCACGGAACTTATTTATTATTTAAAATCTAGCCTCCCGTCAAGCCACTTTCTTCCGCTCAGCTTCCCCGCTCTGGAATCAATCCTCTCCTTCCGCTAAGCTCTTCGCTCTATCCATTTACACCCAAAGATCGCACGAAGCTATGCCCGCTAATGTACAAAAATGGGTGGATAGTGGAGTTCGTACTTTCAGTTAGCTCTCTCTCTCTCTCTCTCTCTCTCTCTCTCTCTCTCTCTCTCTCTCTCTCTCTCTCTCTCTCTCTCTCTCTCTCTTTATCTCTCTCTTTTTTCATAATTTGGAAATAGCCTATATAATAGTAAAAACGAACTTCTTACGAAATTCTACAGCATGTTTGTATACCAAGGAATACGAGTGAAACTCGGTAGACTTCAGCATCCTACTGCGCATGCGCGAGTTTTGTCAGGTTCTCACGCAGGCTGGCCAACCCAAACTTAATCTGTCAACCGTAACTAGAAGAGGTTACGTAACTGATGCTAATTTATTCATTTTAAACAGATCGCGAATTGTCGATGTCACGGCTCCGAAAGTTTTGGAAAACATCTATTATATTTGATCAAGTTGGCTCCCCTGGCTAGCAGAGGAAAATATTTTCACGACGCGGTCTCGCCGACCAATAGAGCTGGATTATTTTGCGCATGCGCAATCGGTGACTCGGCTTGTTTTGTCCGACCGTTTCCTCTCGGGATAAGACTGCGAGATATAAACTAAGACTAAGCTATTTGAAAAATACGAAGAAGAACGTCGCAGCGCTGGGTCCGTGAAATAATTTGATACGAACTGGTTCCCACGATGGCATAAATTTTACCTGGCTCATTATTCAGACGAATTTACATACCAATTGTGCAAAGGCAGAAGGATGTAGTTTAGACTTGCAGTAACGCAGCGTGCATGAACAATAAACGAGGGATGCAGAAACGTTAAATAAAAATCTTCACGAGCACTGTAGAATTGCGGTAGGTTCGTATAATACATGTTGGGTAAAATCAGGACGCGTGGAAAATAGATTACGAAGGAGAGAGAAAGTGAGGTGAAATTGTATGTATATATATTGTATATATATTAGGGTGGCGCATTATATATATATATTATAAGTCAGAGAAGAAGAAGAAGAGACGAAAATACTTCGGCGAGACAAATATCAAATTTTATACCTCCTAATTTTTTCTCGAATTGAAACTTCCAGCACGAAAGGCAATGAAAGAACCGCCATATTCGTCTATGATAGTTATAGCTCAAATAATCATTCTGAACCGGACGTAGATTGGCAGGATTGCCAGTCAAGCTGGCAGCGTTTGTGTACTAGAAAAGTTTTAATTGTGTTCTATACACTAATGACCCCCACCTACGCCAAATCCAATTCCCACCTGAATTGAGATTAATGTTTATCCGAATTCCACAAATTACCAAAGTCAAATTGCTCACGGATTCCAATTTGCGTTTATAAAAAATATCCGACATAATTGTGGACACATACACTTACGTTGTATATAATACTTCATCTGTGAATAGTGATTAATGTTTATTATATTTTTCTATGCATAGGACATTCCATGTCAAATCGACCAGTTTTTACCTAGAAAAATTTAGATTAGGATTAAACTTTATTAGCTCATAATAGCAGCTGTAAAATCCCTAGGTTATTTCTCAAAATTTCTTTTTTATAAAAGTAATTTTGTTTTGCGAATATAAAAACCGTCACAAACTGTCGCAACTTTTTCAAAATTTTCAAGAAATTTTATTTCTGGTTTCGATCATTTTGAGATTGGTCTCATTATCGGATAACTTTTTATTTTTATTTAGCTTAAATTTTTCCAACACTATCGAAATTTTGAACAAACAATAATCAGTGCTGATGTTTCGGAAGTATCATAACCAATTATTCAACATTTTTCGCTCTCTGAAAAGCAGATTGAAATTATGTTATCTAACAGATTACACTGTTCTGCAACGAAATCCTCCTTCAAACAAAAATATGATCGAAATGAAAGTATAGAAGTGCCGAATCTAGATCATCTTGTCATTTTATGCTATTACGTGATATGATTTTTTTTTTTTTGTTCGAAACTTGGGATTTCCTACATTTAGGAAATTTTTTTGAAGAAAATGAAAACGCTTAAATCAATTCGTGTTCAAGGGCTTTATTATTTATAGTTTCAGGAAAATTTTCAAAAATTTTTATTTTAAAATTAACGACAAAATGGTGGCATGACGCATATAAGTAGCAAACGATATGCGACATTCCGCCATTTTGTTATTAATTTCGTCATTGAAAAAAATTCTCCAATATTCTTGAAAGTATGAATAATGAAGCTCTCAATCTAAAATTACTCCAAGTGTTTTTATTTTCTTAAAAAAAAAAAATCTCCTAAAAATGACAAGTTCTAATTTTTGAACAATAAAAAAAAATCATATCACGTTATATATACGTGATTACATAAAATGGAAATCTGATCTAGATTCGGCATTTCCAAACCTTCAATTCTATCGTATTTTTGTTTGAAGGAGGATTTCGTTGCAGAACAGTGTTATTTAGTATGGACGAAGGGGCTGCGCGCATATAACTATAGACACCTGCCTGCGTGTGTCGAATTACCAGGATTTTACTACCGTGCTGTAAACTATAACAATGCCATCGCGGTTCATTCGGCTACTTCCTGCTGCTCGAGTGGCAGTAGTAAAACTTGGCAATATTGCAGTGCAAAATAATATGGCGAAGGTGTTAGGTCGGCTGTGCGTACAGGCCGTGCACGGAAAATGTCTCGGTCATCTTGCCACCTGTAATTCTGTGCAGAACGTTCGTTTCGAAATCAGAGATCAAATCGACGCTGATGCATTTGTATTAGCTTAAGATTTGGTACTTTCGATTGAACATTTTTGAATTATTAATCCTTCAAAATACCGTGAAAGTATGAGAAATCGCGAGTAAAATTTCTTTCAGGAACCCAAGAAATATTTTATAATTTTTTTAGCAATATTTACAATTTGAAATACTTAGGAAACATTTATTCATGGATATTGTGTGGGACGTTTTACATTATCCTCAAGGATTATAAATATTTTAATCCTGAGAAATCATTGGACGTTAGATCGTTGAGTGAAATACCGGGAAAACTTATGTCGAGTCTGGGAAAATTAACGAGAAATCTATGAAAATTTTTTTCAAACTTACGGGTGGTTATCATAACATTTATCAAGATCTTTCAAGAAATATTGTAATATTATAATTACAACGTTTCAGTTCAAAAAGTTATTACAATCGCTCCGAATTATCTCCTGAAACTTTGTTAAAGTTTAGAAAATCGTAGGAAGTGTTTTCGAATTTTTTGAAAAATGAATTTCAATTTGCACATGATGGTAATCCGATATTGCCACCGGAATTGAATGTAACTGCTTGACGAATTTATGCATTGAAAACTTCGATCGATGGAGCTTGATCTAAGACTCTGTTAACGAGCTTTCAAAGAGTAGGTAAATGAAACTTGTTAAGCTATGAAAAATTAAATATACCATTAAAGTAGATTCGTTCATTATCAGAACATGATCGATCGAAACTTCACGTGGACATAATTTTGCAATCCGGGGTGGGGTTGAAATTTCGGATTCGGAAAGTTCGGAAAGCGCCAAGTTCCGAACTTTTTGGTGACGGAACTTGAAATAAAGAAGTTAAACTTCGACGAACCATCAGAGTTCCGAAACTTTGCTCTGGCGGGACTTTACTTTGCTCCATCGTCACTTGAATTTCCAAAATCTTGAATTTCAGAACTTTAAGCGATCAGATTTCAAATCGTTCGAAACTTTGTTGTCTCTTCATAGTTTGATTTCTTCACTTCAAGTTCCGCCACAGAAAAATTCAGAACTTGGCGCTTTGGAAACTTTTCAATTTCGGAACTTGGCGCTTTGGAAAGTTTTCAAATTCGGAACTTGGTGCTTTGGAAACTTTTTAGATTTGGAACTTGGCGCTTTGGAAACTTTTCAAATTCGAAACTTGGCACTTTGGAAACTTTTCAAATTTGGAACTTCAACCCCGTCCCTGAAACCCCTGAAATTCTTGGAGCCCTAAAGTAAATCCAGCAGGGCAATGCGAGCTCTGAAAAAACGGAACAAGATCCTAAAGTTAATGAAGACTTCAAGGAGCTTTGAGATCCTTTGAAATCATTTAAACCTCCAGTAGCCCCTGAGAAATCCGCGTGAATCTGAAACGTTGAAACCTCGTACAAGTTATACATGTACGTCGAAAAATTGGAGAGTGTTTAACCGCTCGTTTCACGACCTTCACTCCGTCCGTTGAAATGTGATTTCAGGCTCTCGTAGTTCAGCTTTCGCCCCATCAACCCCAGGGGTTAAAAAAGGAAGAAAAACTTGGGAAAGACGGGAATTCCAGGAGTCAAGGGTTGTGGCCCGCGTATTTGGCTCATTAGATATGCTTAACACAGCGTTACCGCGTTACGTGACTTCGTTTACTAATCGAGGTATCGTATCGCATTATCGTCTTTGCTTGAAAATTTACCAGGAATAACCGGCTTGAACGGAGAAGCGATATTTATAAAGCGGATTGCATCAACGACGCACGTAACTCGCCGCTGTATCAGCCGCGGAATATCTTTCATATTCTCAAACACATGCACAGACACAACAGTCTTTATCAAGAAATGTAAATTGTCTGTATTATGACGACGCGGCGTTATCAGCATTTTATCGTGTTTTTTCGACAACACATCGATATCGGTTACAGACAAAATATAGGCCGTAGTCGTAGTGATGATGGATGGTATATAAAATACCAATTCATTTCGATAGTCATTCTGTTTTCATCGTCTTCTCGTCGTGAACTGTTTACACTTGTGAAAGAAGAAACTCTCATCGGAAACGCAATGGATTTGGTAGAAATCAACCGCGTCGCTCGCATGAATCTGCCGATCAAGAGGATGTCGAAACTCAGAATTGGAGAGTCGTACAACGTCACCGGACTACGACTGGTCGAAACGTCATCCAAGGTACGTGTTCTGGCCGAGATTGAGGGGAGATACAACGTCTACCTACCAGCAAGAATCGCGAAACATCTGCAAGAAGATCTGATTCAGCTGACTCAAATGATTGATATGGCTGGGACAAATCGTCTAGAATTGACATACTACGGGGGCCATTTCAACAGGTGTGAATTTTCGTGCCGTTAGCAGCCATAACTAACTTACATCATCCCCTTCACTTCCATCAAATTCGAGGGCGGCGGCGAAAACGAATAGTCAGTCTTCTACAGATATTTGAGGAAAATCGAGCTCAGTATCCCTCTGCAACATGGAGATGATCATGGACGTCCAATGTTTCATGGACGAAGGCAACCAGCTTGTACCCAAAGAAGTCGCAGTCATCTACATAAACGGTTCGGGTTTGGAGCACATCCTCATTAAACTACCCGGTGATTTGACCAGCCTAACAATCGAATATAGAGCCATCATTTACTTTTAATTTTTTTCATTCAATTTTTATAAAAAACTTCATCATTTTTTATAGATTCTAAAATTTTTTCGGAGTGGGATTCTTTCATTTTCTATTTGTTTTTTTTTTTTTTTTTTTTTTTTTTTTTTCTCAAAAACATTTTTCTTTTCAAATTTGGCTCATCTCACATAATCCCAACCTGAAATTTTTTATGAATGTTTATGAGATCTCAAAAGTTGGAAAAAAAATTTTCTTAATGAATTTCATTCCGCAATAAGTACTTTAAATTTTTAAAAACCTTATGGTTCAGTCAAAAATAAAGCTAATGTAAATTATTTTTCTTTGTATATCTTCGTTTTTGAACGCTATTTATGAAAAAAAAATACAGAAAAATTGTAAAAATTGTTTTGTTATTTTTTTTCTGACATTTCTGGAAAAAATCGAAATTTTTTCAACGATTATCACTTTAAATTTTTGCAAAAATTTTTTTTTTAAATAATATAAAAAACAGAATATTACACGAAATTACACAATTATATTTCGAGTCTCGTTCTTCGAGATTCAACCACAATATTCAGATTAAATTTGAATTTTTCGCGGGCTCTCGACCCGCCCTCTACCGGTAAAGCTCCATAACGTTCTGTGTGCTAGACGAAGCCACGTGTTCAGAAATTTCTTTTTAAGTTAAAAAACCATTTGAAAAGTTTAATAAAATAAAAATCACACGAATAAAAAAAATCAAAAAAAAAATCAGAAAATCCAGCAGCAGTGACAGGATTTCAAAAGGCAAGAAGCGAAGTAGATCTCACGACAGAGAGGATGACGACATGCATCAGAGGTTACGTAGGTTAGAAAACAAGATGGCATCATTTTTGGAGATTCAACAGGCAGCGTTGACGAAAAATGGTGAATAATTAAATATAATTATGAAGCACTATTGTTGTGACTTCTATTTGTCGGCGTTATGTCCTCCTTATGAATGAGGCACTGACGTGTGATCAGGGCTAGTAAATTTTGCACGAAGGAGGCAATAATCACTAGTGCCATTGACGTTCATCTTGATTTTTGCAGATGACGTTCAGAATGATTCCTCAAAGGAAAATGTCCCCAACAACGGTCAGAGCGGTTCCAGCACTGACCCAAATAAGGATCCTGCGGACCCCATTGCCAACTCAGAGGGTTTGGACCCTTAACCGATTGAGGAGGCTCCTTCGGACATCAAAAAGCCTGTCACGACTACTTCAACAGACCAGGCAGAGTCTACAGAAGCCATACCAGAGGTTGTAACACTGGATGAAGAGTTGGAAAGAGTGCTGGGTAAAGACCCGACTAATCCTAATAAAAAATTAGTCAACGTACATTAGGATGGGTAAAAAAAACGAATATTTTTTTTCCACTTTATACTCTGAAAAATCGGTTGCTATACACCTCTAAAAAATACTCACCAAATATGAGCTCGTAATTTTGATAAGAAGGTTCTCCGCTTTATAGTTTTCCATTTATTCCTCAGTATTAGAAACGAAAATTTATATCCCTCTATTAAATGTTTGTTAAAAAATATCTCTCCTCACATTCTTGTAGGAGATTGAACGCTCTACAAAAAAGGTCTCTTATAATTTTTCCGTAAACCTCACCGTTTGAAAGATATCAAAGGTTTAAGTTTGATTATTTTAAGACAAATTTCTGTTTTGCTTATGAATTTTCTAATTCGTTGTAAAAAAAAATGTATGAAATGCGCAGTCCATAGTTTTGTAGGAAATTAACTGTTCTACAAAAATGGTCTTTTATGATTTGTCGATTAAATTAAGCGTTTCAAAGATATTCATCGTCAAACTCCAATGGTTGCAAATTTTAACAGTTTTTATAGATGTAACTAAACATGTTTACGACTAAAAGAAAAACTATAAAAATAGTTTAAAACATTTCTCTGTTCATAGAAACTCAAATTTGTATAAATTTCCCTGAAACTCATAGACTGAATTAAAATTTTCTGAATTATCAATCAAAAACTGTTAAAATTTGCAACCATTGGAGTTTGACGATGAATATCTTTGAAACGCTTAATTTAATCGACGAATCATAAGAGACCATTTTTATAGAACAGTTAATTTCCTACACAAATATGGATTGCGCATTTCATAAAAAAAAATTTTCAACGAGTTATAAAATTCATAAGCAACAGAAATTTGTCTTAAAATAATCAAACTTAAACCTTTGATATCTTTCAAACGGTGAGGTTTACGGAAAAATTATACGAAACCTTTTTTGTAGAGCGTTCAATTTCCGACAAGAACATGTAAGGAGATATTTTTTAGCGAACATTTAATAGAGAGATATAAATTTTCGTTTCTAATACTGAGGAATAAATGGAAAACTATAAAGCGGAGAACTTTCTTATCAAAATTAAGAGCTCATATTTGGTGAGTATTTTTTAGAGGTGTATAGCAACCGATTTTTCAGAGTATAAGATGAAAAAAAAAATATTCGGTTTCTTGACCCACCCTAACGTATATCCAAGTTTAGTCCCAAGATGGTTTACATGACTAACAGAGGGGCTATCTAAAGAAGTGAAGAAAGAATTGCTTAATAAGTATTCTCTCACAGGTAACATACGCCTCGAGGTCCCTGAGCTAAATGAGGAAATTGTGGCTACGTTGATGAGGCAGGTACGAAAAGAGACCAGCTCTTCGTAGCAGTACAGAACCTAGTCGGTTCAGCTTTATCAGCCGTAGGGGAGGCTATTACTACGATCCTAAAGGATGAAGAGGAACCAGTTGATCGGCTTGAACTGCTAGAAAAATTATCAAATGGAGGACAGTTGCTATCACAATTCCACTTTCAGGTGTCTTCTGCCAGAAAATCATTCATCGCGCCAGTTCTCTCCAAGCAGATGAAGGAGCTTTTGCAAAAGACGAAGCCAAGTACATCGCTCTATGGAGAAAAATTATCAGAAAAAATAAAAACAGCAAAGTCAGTGGAGAAGATTAGCAAGGAGTTAAAGACTTCATCTTCAACATCGTCCTCATCTACCTCGAAGACGCCATTTCAAAAGACATTTTCCGGCAGGTCTTTAGACTGGTGGGGCCAGTATGCGAGACCGGGGACTCAGCATCAGGGCCAGAAATTTTCCCAATCGAATTACCTCAGACCAAGACATTACAGCAACAAGACAACGTCCAACAGCTCATCGTCCCAGTTGAAGACGAATCGGTCGTCACAGGGTGACAAGAAGAAGTAAAGGCCGAGGTAAGTCAGGTAGCAGGGATGCTGAGGAACTTTTTGCGTTTGATAAAATTGTAAGCAGATGGGGATTACCGGATATCGACCTGTTCGCGTCCAGGAATAATGCAAAAGTACCAAGGTTTTTCTCGTGGAAAAGGGACCCAGACGCATCATTAATAGATGCGTTCACAATTAATTGGAAGAAATATTTTTTCTATGCCTTCCCCCCTTTCTCGGTTATCGCAAGATCCTTACAAAAAATCAAATTAGAAAAAGCAAGGGGAGTACTAGTTGTACCACTCTGGCCGACGCAGCCCTGGTTCCCGTTATTTAAAGCAATGCTAATCGGAAAACCGTTAATATTTTCACCATCATCTGATCTACTATTATCACCCTGCAGGGCGCTGATACATCCACTGGCAGGACAGCTTACCCTGGTTGCAGGGAAGCTCTCAGGAAAGCATACCAACGTAGAGGACTGCCAGAAGAAGCCTGAGATATTTTGATAATTTCGTTAACCAACTCGACTATCCAACAGTATAACTCGGCATTAAAAAATTGGTGGAACTTCTGCAAAAATGTGATATTGGATCCGCTGAATCCAGATGTGAATGTCATGCTAAAATTTATATCAGCGAGATTTGAACAGGGAGCAGCCTATGGTACACTGTATGCGGAGAAGAGAGATCAGCAATCAACCTTCTAAGTTCGATAAATTTAGGTAATGACCCATTAATAGCTCGTTTCTTCAAGCGCGTGTTCAAGGCGCGTCCGCTTAAGCTAAAGTACATATGACATTATTTGGAGTTCCGAATCAGTCCTGAAGTGGGCAGAGACACTGGAGCCCTTGGATTCATTGGACTTGAAGTCCCTAACTCTTAAGCTAGTTTCACTATTTGCGTTAGCGACAGCTCACAGAGTTCAAACATTGTCGCTAATAAAACTGAGCAATATTGCCATTTCGGATAGTGGAGTAAGAATCGTAATAACGGATCATATTAAAACGTCAAGAGTTGGACAAGCTCAACCGGCATTTATCTTGCCGTTTTTAAATAGTAGGAAAGCAGCATGCGTAGCCAGAGTTTTGATTTTTTATATAAACCAAACAAGAAACCTGAGAGGTAAAACGAATAACCTGTTCATTACATTTAAGAAACCACACTTCTCTTCTTTATTTCAGACATTTTTTTGTTTTCGTTTACAATCTAGGGTCCAAAGCTTGTCGAAAAATAATTGGAACGTGAATCTTTAAGAATAAATAAGATCGAAGAAAAAACTTATGATAAAAACAAAAAAAAAAAAAATTGAAAAAATTGTATACAAATTTCAGAATCGATCAGGATAAAAGATGCTTTTCTAATTAGTTTCGCAAATTTGGTGATGAGATACATTTGGTAATATGTATGATTATGAGATGAATTGATTAAAAAACTTGATTAATTTGAATTATTTTTTTTGCAGTATTTGAAAAAAAAATCTGCACGTGCAAAAAAGAAGAAAGAAAAAAAAACCGTCAAACAATAGACAGTTGATACTGAAGAAATTTGACGCTTGAATCGTTTACAAGTGTAAAGACACGAGGGGAATCGAGATAAGGAAAGCGAGGGATTCGATTTAGCCAAGGAGGCTGCATGTAGAGATTTACTTTTTTATGAATATAAACCAAGACGGTTGGCAGAGTTCCGGGATTTCTACATCAAAGAGTTTTTATTCAATCTCTTGTCGCCCGAAATTCAATTTCAACCATTTGAACGAGGTTGGTTCGGTAAAATTCAATACTCTTAACACTCGGCTGCACTCGAGTGAACGAGAAATCCGAAAGACAGCAGGTTTTCTGTTGCACGTAGAAACAGCCGAACGGGAATCTTTGAAACAGCCGTTCATTCACAATCAGGAAAAGTTTTGTTCATTCTTCAAAATTCAGTTGTTGCAATTTTTACGACGGATTATTCAATAATACTGTGAAGGTGTGGACATCAGATTTCTAAAATGGCGGTTACCAGAACCTTCGGCTAATTCATCATTGTGTACCATGTATAATTACTTTGGATAAAAACTAACAGCATTTGACAGACCTGAGAATGATTGTTATTATACATTTGGGCCTAACCGAAAAAAATCAAAAATTCTTCACAACAGGAAATTTGAAATCTCTGACCCGAATACACGACGAAAAATAATTCATCGGATGAATTAAAAGCTCACGAATGTTCAATGCATCGAATAAAAGCTTTTCTGGATCTCTCGTCACGTGTAACCTGCGGAAAAATAGAAAAACCTCGGATTAAGCTGACGTTTTTTTTTTTGGCCAAAAAATCGTTTGTCTTGGAGTCGATTTTTATAAGTGACAGTAGAGAAATGACGATGAAAATCTCCAGTTTTTTTACTGTAACTTTTCAGGTGTAGCTCGCAGCGTATTGGGATTGCGCTTCATCGATTTCTCTCGCAAAATTACGTCGGAATATTGCCTCAATGAATTAATTACAGTGTTACGCCCCGACGTATCGCCTCGGCAAACTTTTTTCAAATTTTTCTTTCAAATTAAACTGTAACCAAATGGTATACCTTTGGTCCACTCAACAGCGCTTGAGAATTCTTTTAATATTAGACAGCATAATAAGTTGCGCTGAATCTCATATTCGTCCAGCGAATATTTCCACCATTCCTAGAAAAACTCATCCCAATCCTAATACTAATCCAAAACTACCACCAATAATTAGGCTAAACCACTTACTTTAGGAGCTCCAAATTTAGATAGATTAATGAATGTACAGTATGAATGTCTGTGTGAAAACTACATTAAAATACCTTTTGTTAATATTTTGAATAAAATATTGTATGTAAATGACGAGACTGAGAATCGTCGGAACACCATCAAAGCAGACGGAGTAACGCTGACCATGTAGATTTGGGCACCAGGGGGTCGCTTTCACACTTTATGGGCTAATTACGGTTGTAACTTGTTGCAACTGAAGGTTCTTGGACCGTCAGGACCAAGAAGTCATGTCTTTCGTCTGTCAAGTCGCGAGGTACGTCGACGTCAACCCGTATTAGCCCTTAGAAGCAATAGTAATGATCGGAATTCCTTAATTGTGATCGGCTTAAAGTCTTCAGCTAAATCGCCAACATACAAGATTTCAATTAATACTGTGAATTGAAAAGACTTGTTATCGCCTAATTTCAACTCTTCTCTGTTCTTTTCTTATTCTAAGTATTTCGCGAATAAACATTTTTATGGTATTCCATTTCCTACAAACAAATCAAGTTCGGCCCTGATTCGCAAGGATCAGGTAGTCTTAAATGTACGTAATAATAACTCAACTTAATTATAAATTTTAATTAACATCAAATTTCAATCTAATAATAATTAATCATTTTCTTATTATCAACCGCGAGTGAAATATCGAACATTTCGGATAATAACTTTCGGCAAAACAATACAAATTCAAATTTAGCAAAGACTAAGCGGCTGAATATCATCGTGACAAATTCCATTGAACTACTCATACCGATCTGAGGTGAGGCTCTGCTCCAGAATATCATTGACGCTGACCGACATGACTCGACGGCACTCAGTCTCGCCATCATTATCAAAAGATGAGTCAATTCGAGCTGTTCTTCGTCCAGCATTTTCTGAATCATAATTTCAACAAATTGAAAAAGTGACCTCTCTATAAAAACACTAAGAATTGGTGGTGAGCTTCGCTTGCCATCTTCAAACGAACATGCTCATGATATTTGTTATCAAAGGTCGATGTCTATGTGTTAAAGATAACGAGAGAAATTTTCCGGAACAACTATGCATTCAAATATGTAGATTCAATAATCCTGACAGCGTGTATCTTTGTGGTTCGATTGAGTGAAAATTTAATTATATATTAAGATAAACTGCGTTAATCTAAGAAGAGAGATACTATATATATTTGGCCGGGCTGCTAGTTTTAATAATCGTTCAGCGTAAATGTTCATGGTACTTATTAACTATAAGACTATGGTAAAACACATTGATAACACATAAAATTGCTGCACAACGTAAACGATTGAATTTGACTAGTTCCATAGCTTTTCAGTATTTGAAACCAAATTCTCTCGTCGACGTTAGCATTGTCTAAATTCACACATACTAGGATAATAATTTCTGATTTGATTCTTCATATGATATATTGTATCCGTTTATTTTGCGAAACAAAATCATTTAAAGAATAAACCTAATTTTATGCTGGACGAATCCATGTTTACCCATTTATTTTGAACGATCACCTATCCATTCTACTATTAACATGAATTAAGCTCTATCATTTGGGCAATTCTCATGGTCTTCGTACTAAGCAATAACGTATTCACATATGAACGGCTTATTGCAAGGTAGGTCTTTTCATAGATTTTGAGAATTATTTTAATGAAATAGACGTGAAAGCGATCATAAATTATTTCAAATCTGTACCCGGTCATTCACAACTCACCCCCGCATAACAGCAACATTCTTCAGAGTCGTCGAACTTGGCGCCGAAGATATAAGGAGTTGTCTGTGAATTTTTTTTCACCGTGTAATCTTTTATCAGCGAATCGAATCTTATGACGCTTTTTACACAAATTGGACGCCCAAGAACTCATAAAACACATCAAAAATAGCATAGGACCAGCAGTAGAGAAATGACAATGAAAATCTGCAGTTTTTCGGCTGTAACTTTGCAGGCGTTGCTCGCAGCGTATCGGGACTGCGATCAATCGATTCCTCTCGCAAAATCACGTCGGAATAGTACCCTAAAGAATCAATTGCAGCACTTTTCAAAGTCGTCGAAATTATCGCCAAAAATGCGAAGGGGTTAGCCTTGGATTTTTTTTGGCCGAAAAATCTTTCGTCTGGGAATCGATCCGTATGACGCTTTTTAGACTAATTCGACCCCCAGGAACTCAGAAAACACATGAAAAATAGCCTAGGACCAGCAGCGGAGAAATGACGATGAGAATCTGCAGTTTTTCGGCTGTAACTTTGCAGGTGTTGCTCGCAGCGTATCGGGACTGCGATCAATCGATTCCTCTCGCAAAATCACGTCGGAATAGTACCCTGAAGAATTAATTGCAGCACTTTTCAAAGTCGTCGAAATTTTCGCCAAAAATGCAAAGGGGTTAGCCTTGGATTTTTTTTGGCCGAAAAATCTTTCGTCTGGGAATCGATCCGTATGACGCTTTTTAGACTAATTCGACCCCCAGGAACTCAGAAAACACATGAAAAATAGCCTAGGACCAGCAGCGGAGAAATGACGATGAAAATCTGCAGTTTTTCGGCTGTAACTTTGCAGGTGTTGCTCGCAGCGTATCGGGACTGCGATCAATCGATTCCTCTCGCAAAATCACGTCGGAATAGTACCCTCAAGAATTAATTGCAGCACTTTTCAAAGTCGTCCAAATTTTCGCCAAAAATGCAAAGGGGTTAGCCTTGGATTTTTTTTGGCCGAAAAATCTTTCGTCTGGGAATCGATCCGTATGACGCTTTTTAGACTAATTCGACCCCCAGGAACTCAGAAAACACATGAAAAATAGCCTAGGACCAGCAGCGGAGAAATGACGATGAAAATCTGCAGTTTTTCGGCTCTAACTTTGCAGGTGTTGCTCGCAGCGTATCGGGACTGCGATCAGTCGATTCCTCTCGCAAAATCACGTCAAAATAGTACCCGAAAGAATTAATTGCAGCACTTTTCAACGTCGTCGAAATTTTCGCCAAAAATGCAAAGGGGTTAGCCTTGGATTTTTTTTGGCCGAAAAATCTTTCGTCTGGGAATCGATCCGTATGACGCTTTTTAGACTAATTCGACCCCCAGGAACTCAGAAAACACATGAAAAATAGCCTAGGACCAGCAGCGGAGAAATGACGATGAAAATCTGCAGTTTTTCGGCTGTAACTTTGCAGGTGTTGCTCGCAGCGTATCGGGACTGCGATCAATCGATTCCTCTCGCAAAATCACGTCGAAATAGTACCCTAAAGAATTAATTGCAGCATTTTTCAAAGTCGTCCAAATTTTCGCCAAAAATGCAAAGGGGTTAGCCTTGGATTTTTTTTGGCCGAAAAATCTTTCGTCTGGGAATCGATCCGTATGACGCTTTTTAGACTAATTCGACCCCCAGGAACTCAGAAAACACATGGAAAATAGCCTAGGACCAGCAGCGGAGAAATGACGATGAAAATCTGCAGTTTTTCGGCTGTAACTTTGCAGGTGTTGCTCGCAGCGTATCGGGACTGCGATCAATCGATTCCTCTCGCAAAATCACGTCGGAATAGTACCGTAAAGAATTAATTGCAGCACTTTTCAAAGTCGTCGAAATTTTCGCCAAAAATGCAAAGGGGTTAGCCTTGGATTTTTTTTGGCCGAAAAATCTTTCGTCTGGGAATCGATCCGTATGACGCTTTTTAGACTAATTCGACCCCCAGGAACTCAGAAAACACATGAAAAATAGCCTAGGACCAGCAGCGGAGAAATGACGATGAAAATCTGCAGTTTTTCGGCTGTTACTTTGCAGGTGTTGCTCGCAGCGTATCGGGACTGCGATCAATCGATTCCTCTCGCAAAATCACGTCGAAATAGTACCCTGAAGAATTAATTGCAGCATTTTTCAAAGTCGTCGAAATTTTCGCCAAAAATGCAAAGGGGTTAGCCTTGGATTTTTTTTGGCCGAAAAATCTTTCGTCTGGGAATCGATCCGTATGACGCTTTTTAGACTAATTCGACCCCCAGGAACTCAGAAAACACATGAAAAATAGCCTAGGACCAGCAGCGGAGAAATGACGATGAAAATCTGCAGTTTTCCGGCTGTAACTTTGCAGGTGTTGCTCGCAGCGTATCGGGACTGCGATCAATCGATTCCTCTCGCAAAATCACGTCGGAATAGTACCCCAAAGAATCAATCGCAGCACTTTTCAAAGTCGTCGAAATTATCGCCAAAAATGCGAAGGGGTTAGCCTTGGATTTTTTTTGGCCGAAAAATCTTTCGTCTGGGAATCGATCCGTATGACGCTTTTTAGACTAATTCGACCCCCAGGAACTCAGAAAACACATGAAAAATAGCCTAGGACCAGCAGCGGAGAAATGACGATGAAAATCTGCAGTTTTTCGGCTGTACCTTTGCAGGTGTTGCTCGCAGCGTATCAGGACTGCGATCAATCGATTCCTCTCGCAAAATCACGTCGGAATAGTACCCTAAAGAATTAATTGCAGCACTTTTCAAAGTCGTCGTAATTTTCGCCAAAAATGCAAAGGGGTTAGCCTTGGATTTTTTTTGGCCGAAAAATCTTTCGTCTGGGAATCGATCCGTATGACGCTTTTTAGACTAATTCGACCCCCAGGAACTCAGAAAACACATGAAAAATAGCCTAGGACCAGCAGCGGAGAAATGACGATGAAAATCTACAGTTTTTCGGCTGTAACTTTGCAGGTGTTGCTCGCAGCGTATCGGGACTGCGATCAATCGATTCCTCTCGCAAAATCACGTCGGAATAGTACCCTAAAGAATTAATTGCAGCACTTTCCAAAGTCGTCGAAATTTTCGCCAAAAATGCAAAGGGGTTAGCCTTGGATTTTTTTTGGTCGAAAAATCTTTCGTCTGGGAATCGATCCGTATGACGCTTTTTAGACCAATTCGACCCCCAGGAACTCAGAAAACACATGAAAAATAGCCTAGGACCAGCAGCGGAGAAATGACGATGAAAATCTGCAGTTTTTCGGCTGTAACTTTGCAGGTGTTGCTCGCAGCGTATCGGGACTGCGATCAATCGATTCCTCTCGCAAAATCACGTCGGAATAGTACCCTGAAGAATTAATTGCAGCACTTTTCAAAGTCGTCGAAATTTTCGCCAAAAATGCAAAGGGGTTAGCCTTGCATTTTTTTTGGCCGAAAAATCTTTCGTCTGGGAATCAATCCGTATGACGCTTTTTAGACTAATTCGACCCCCAGGGACTCAGAAAACACATGAAAAATAGCCTCGGACCAGCAGCGGAGAAATGACGATGAAAATCTGCAGTTTTTCGGCTGTAACTTTGCAGGTGTTACTCGCAGCGTATCGGGACTGCGATTAATCGATTCCTCTCGCAAAATCACGTCGGAATAGTACCCTCAAGAATTAATTGCAGCACTTTTCAAAGTCGTCGAAATTTTCGCCAAAAATGCAAAGGGGTTAGCCTTGGATTTTTTTTGGCCGAAAAATCTTTCGTCTGGGAATCGATCCGTATGACGCTTTTTAGACTAATTCGACCCCCAGGAACTCAGAAAACACATGAAAAATAGCCTAGGACCAGCAGCGGAGAAATGACGATGAAAATCTGCAGTTTTTCGGCTGTAACTTTGCAGGTGTTGCTCGCAGCGTATCGGGACTGCGATCAATCGATTTCTCTCGCAAAATCACGTCGGAATAGTACCCTAAAGAATTAATTGCAGCATTTTTCAAAGTCGTCGAAATTTTCGCCAAAAATGCAAAGGGGTTAGCCTTGGATTTTTTTTGGCCGAAAAATCTTTCGTCTGGGAATCGATCCGTATGACGCTTTTTAGACTAATTCGACCCCCAGGAACTCAGAAAACACATGAAAAATAGCCTAGGACCAGCAGCGGAGAAATGACGATGAAAATCTGCAGTTTTTCGGCTCTAACTTTGCAGGTGTTGCTCGCAGCGTATCGGGACTGCGATCAATCGATTCCTCTCGCAAAATCACGTCGGAATAGTACCCTGAAGAATTAATTGCAGCACTTTTCAAAGTCGTCGAAATTTTTACAAAAAATGCAAAGGGGTTAGCCTTGGATTTTTTTCGGCCGAAAAATCTTTCGTCTTGGAATCGATCCGTATGACGCTTTTTAGACTGATTCGACCCCCAGGAACTCAGAAAACACATGAAAAATAGCCTAGGACCAGCAGCGGAGAAATGACGATGAAAATCTGCAGTTTTTCGGCTGTAACTTTGCAGGTGTTGCTCGCAGCGTATCGGGACTGCGATCAATCGATTCCTCTCGCAAAATCACGTCGGAATAGTACCCTAAAAAATAATTGCAGCACTTTTCAAAGTCGTCGAAATTTTCGCCAAAATTGCAAAGGGGTTAGCCTTGCATTTTTTTTGGCCGAAAAATCTTTCGTCTGGGAATCAATCCGTATGACGCTTTTTAGACTAATTCGACCCCCAGGAACACAGAAAACACATGAAAAATAGCCTCGGACCAGCAGCGGAGAAATGACGATGAAAATCTGCAGTTTTTCGGCTGTAACTTTGCAGGTGTTACTCGCAGCGTATCGGGACTGCGATTAATCGATTCCTCTCGCAAAATCACGTCGGAATAGTACCCTAAAGAATTAATTGCAGCACTTTTCAAAGTCGTCGAAATTTTCGCCAAAAATGCAAAGGGGTTAGCCTTGGATTTTTTTTGGCCGAAAAATCTTTCGTCTGGGAATCGATCCGTATGACGCTTTTTAGACTAATTCGACCCCCAGGAACTCAGAAAACACATGAAAAATAGCCTAGGACCAGCAGCGGAGAAATGACGATGAAAATCTGCAGTTTTTCGGCTCTCACTTTGCAGGTGTTGCTCGCAGCGTATCGGGACTGCGATCAATCGATTCCTCTCGCAAAATCACGTCGGAATAGTACCGTAAAGAATTAATTGCAGCACTTTTCAAAGTCGTCGAAATTTTCGCCAACAATGCAAAGGGGTTAGCCTTGGATTTTTTTTGGCCGAAAAATCTTTCGTCTGGGAATCGATCCGTATGACGCTTTTTAGACTAATTCGACCCCCAGGAACTCAGAGAACACATGAAAAATAGCCTAGGACCAGCAGCGGAGAAATGACGATGAAAATCTGCAGTTTTTCGGCTGTAACTTTGCAGGTGTTGCTCGCAGCGTATCGGGACTGCGATCAATCGATTTCTCTCGCAAAATCACGTCGGAATAGTACCCTAAAGAATTAATTGCAGCATTTTTCAAAGTCGTCGAAATTTTCGCCAAAAATGCAAAGGGGTTAGCCTTGGATTTTTTTTGGCCGAAAAATCTTTCGTCTGGGAATCGATCCGTATGACGCTTTTCAGACTAATTCGACCCCCAGGAACTCAGAAAACACATGAAAAATAGCCTAGGACCAGCAGCGGAGAAATGACGATGAAAATCTGCAGTTTTTCGGCTGTAACTTTGCAGGTGTTGCTCGCAGCGTATCGGGACTGCGATCAATCGATTCCTCTCGCAAAATCACGTCGAAATAGTACCCTAAAGAATTAATTGCAGCACTTTTCAAAGTCGTCGAAATTTTCGCCAAAAATGCAAAGGGGTTAGCCTTGGATTTTTTTTGGCCGAAAAATCTTTCGTCTGGGAATCGATCCGTATGACGCTTTGTAGACTAATTCGACCCCTAGGAACTCAGAAAACACATGAAAAATAGCCTAGGACCAGCAGCGGAGAAATGACGATGAAAATCTGCAGTTTTTCGGCTCTAACTTTGCAGGTGTTGCTCGCAGCGTATCGGGACTGCGATCAATCGATTCCTCTCGCAAAATCACGTCGGAATAGTACCGTAAAGAATTAATTGCAGCACTTTTCAAAGTCGTCGAAATTTTCGCCAAAAATGCAAAGGGGTTAGCCTTGGATTTTTTTTGGCCGAAAAATCTTTCGTCTGGGAATCGATCCGTATGACGCTTTTTAGACTAATTCGACCCCCAGGAACTCAGAAAACACATGAAAAATAGCCTAGGACCAGCAGCGGAGAAATGACGATGAAAATCTGCAGTTTTTCGGCTGTAACTTTGCAGGTGTTGCTCGCAGCGTATCGGGACTGCGATCAATCGATTCCTCTCGCAAAATCACGTCGGAATAGTACCCTAAAGAATTAATTGCAGCATTTTTCAAAGTCGTCGAAATTTTCGCCAAAAATGCAAAGAGGTTAGCCTTGGATTTTTTTTGGCCGAAAAATCTTTCGTCTGGGAATCGATCCGTATGACGCTTTTTAGACTAATTCGACCCCCAGGAACTCAGAGAACACATGAAAAATAGCCTAGGACCAGCAGCGGAGAAATGACGATGAAAATCTGCAGTTTTTCGGCTGTAACTTTGCAGGTGTTGCTCGCAGCGTATCGGGACTGCGATCAATCGATTCCTCTCGCAAAATCACGTCGGAATAGTACCCTCAAGAATTAATTGCAGCACTTTTCAAAGTCGTCGAAATTTTCGCCAAAAATGCAAAGGGGTTAGCCTTGGATTTTTTTTGGCCGAAAAATCTTTCGTCTGGGAATCGATCCGTATGACGCTTTTTAGACTAATTCGACCCCCAGGAACTCAGAAAACACATGAAAAATAGCCTAGGACCAGCAGCGGAGAAATGACGATGAAAATCTGCAGTTTTTCGGCTGTAACTTTGCAGGTGTTGCTCGCAGCGTATCGGGACTGCGATCAATCGATTCCTCTCGCAAAATCACGTCGGAATAGTACCCTAAAGAATTAATTGCAGCACTTTTCAAAGTCGTCGAAATTTTCGCCAAAAATGCAAAGGGGTCAGCCTTGGATTTTTTTTGGCCGAAAAATCTTTCGTCTGGGAATCGATCCGTATGACGCTTTTTAGACTAATTCGACCCCCAGGAACTCAGAGAACACATGAAAAATAGCCTAGGACCAGCAGCGGAGAAATGACGATGAAAATCTGCAGTTTTTCGGCTGTAACTTTGCAGGTGTTGCTCGCAGCGTATCGGGACTGCGATCAATCGATTCCTCTCGCAAAATCACGTCGGAATAGTACCCTCAAGAATTAATTGCAGCACTTTTCAAAGTCGTCGAAATTTTCGCCAAAAATGCAAAGGGGTTAGCCTTGGATTTTTTTTGGCCGAAAAATCTTTCGTCTGGGAATCGATCCGTATGACGCTTTTTAGACTAATTTGACCCCCAGGAACTCAGAAAACACATGAAAAATAGCCTAGGACCAGCAGCGGAGAAATGACGATGAAAATCTGCAGTTTTTTGGCTGTAACTTTGCAGGTGTTGCTCGCAGCGTATAGGGACTGCGATCAATCGATTCCTCTCGCAAAATCACGTCGGAATAGTACCCTAAAGAATTAATTGCAGCATTTTTCAAAGTCGTCGAAATTTTCGCCAAAAATGCAAAGGGGTTAGCCTTGGATTTTTTTTGGCCGAAAAATCTTTCGTCTGGGAATCGATCCGTATGACGCTTTTCAGACTAATTCGACCCCCAGGAACTCAGAAAACACATGAAAAATAGCCTAGGACCAGCAGCGGAGAAATGACGATGAAAATCTGCAGTTTTTCGGCTCTAACTTTGCAGGTGTTGCTCGCAGCGTATCGGGACTGCGATCAATCGATTCCTCTCGCGAAATCACGTCGGAATAGTACCCTAAAGAATTAATTGCAGCACTTTTCAAAGTCGTCGAAATTTTCGCCAAAAATGCAAAGGGGTCAGCCTTGGATTTTTTTTGGCCGAAAAATCTTTCGTCTGGGAATCGATCCGTATGACGCTTTTTAGACTAATTCGACCCCCAGGAACTCAGAAAACACATGAAAAATAGCCTAGGACCAGCAGCGGAGAAATGACGATGAAAATCTGCAGTTTTTCGGCTCTAACTTTGCAGGTGTTGCTCGCAGCGTATCGGGACTGCGATCAATCGATTCCTCTCGCAAAATCACGTCGGAATAGTACCCTCAAGAATTAATTGCAGCACTTTTCAAAGTCGTCGAAATTTTCGCCAAAAATGCAAAGGGGTTAGCCTTGGATTTTTTTTGGCCGAAAAATCTTTCGTCTGGGAATCGATCCGTATGACGCTTTTTAGACTAATTCGACCCCCAGGAACTCAGAAAACACATGAAAAATAGCCTAGAACCAGCAGCGGAGAAATGACGATGAAAATCTGCAGTTTTTCGGCTGTAACTTTGCAGGTGTTGCTCGCAGCGTATCGGGACTGCGATCAATCGATTTCTCTCGCAAAATCACGTCGGAATAGTACCCTCAAGAATTAATTGCAGCACTTTTCAAAGTCGTCGAAATTTTCGCCAAAAATGCAAAGGGGTTAGCCTTGGATTTTTTTTGGCCGAAAAATCTTTCGTCTGGGAATCGATCCGTATGACGCTTTTTAGACTAATTCGACCCCCAGGAACTCAGAAAACACATGAAAAATAGCCTAGGACCAGCAGCGGAGAAATGACGATGAAAATCCGCAGTTTTTCGGCTGTAACTTTGCAGGTGTTGCTCGCAGCGTATCGGGACTGCGATCAATCGATTCCTCTCGCAAAATCACGTCGGAATAGTACCCTAAAGAATTAATTGCAGCATTTTTCAAAGTCGTCGAAATTTTCGCCAAAAATGCAAAGGGGTTAGCCTTGGATTTTTTTTGGCCGAAAAATCTTTCGTCTGGGAATCGATCCGTATGACGCTTTCTAGACTAATTCGACCCCCAGGAACTCAGAAAACACATGAAAAATAGCCTAGAACCAGCAGCGGAGAAATGACGATGAAAATCTGCAGTTTTTCGGCTGTAACTTTGCAGGTGTTGCTCGCAGCGTATCGGGACTGCGATCAATCGATTCCTCTCGCAAAATCACGTCGGAATAGTACCCTCAAGAATTAATTGCAGCACTTTTCAAAGTCGTCGAAATTTTCGCCAAAAATGCAAAGGGGTTAGCCTTGGATTTTTTTTGGCCGAAAAATCTTTCGTCTGGGAATCGATCCGTATGACGCTTTTTAGACTAATTCGACCCCCAGGAACTCAGAAAACACATGAAAAATAGCCTAGGACCAGCAGCGGAGAAATGACGATGAAAATCTGCAGTTTTTCGGCTGTAACTTTGCAGGTGTTGCTCGCAGCGTATCGGGACTGCGATCAATCGATTCCTCTCGCAAAATCACGTCGGAATAGTACCCTCAAGAAATAATTGCAGCACTTTTCAAAGTCGTCGAAATTTTCGCCAAAAATGCAAAGGGGTTAGCCTTGGATTTTTTTTGGCCGAAAAATCTTTCGTCTGGGAATCGATCCGTATGACGCTTTTCAGACTAATTCGACCCCCAGGAACTCAGAAAACACATGAAAAATAGCCTAGGACCAGCAGCGGAGAAATGACGATGAAAATCTGCAGTTTTTCGGCTCTAACTTTGCAGGTGTTGCTCGCAGCGTATCGGGACTGCGATCAATCGATTCCTCTCGCAAAATCACGTCGGAATAGTACCCTCAAGAATTAATTGCAGCACTTTTCAAAGTCGTCGAAATTTTCGCCAAAAATGCAAAGAGGTTAGCCTTGGATTTTTTTTGGCCGAAAAATCTTTCGTCTGGGAATCGATCCGTATGACGCTTTTTAGACTAATTCGACCCCCAGGAACTCAGAGAACACATGAAAAATAGCCTAGGACCAGCAGCGGAGAAATGACGATGAAAATCTGCAGTTTTTCGGCTGTAACTTTGCAGGTGTTGCTCGCAGCGTATCGGGACTGCGATCAATCGATTCCTCTCGCAAAATCACGTCGGAATAGTACCCTCAAGAATTAATTGCAGCACTTTTCAAAGTCGTCGAAATTTTCGCCAAAAATGCAAAGGGGTTAGCCTTGGATTTTTTTTGGCCGAAAAATCTTTCGTCTGGGAATCGATCCGTATGACGCTTTTTAGACTAATTCGACCCCCAGGAACTCAGAAAACACATGAAAAATAGCCTAGAACCAGCAGCGGAGAAATGACGATGAAAATCTGCAGTTTTTCGGCTGTAACTTTGCAGGTGTTGCTCGCAGCGTATCGGGACTGCGATCAATCGATTACTCTCGCAAAATCACGTCGGAATAGTACCCTCAAGAATTAATTGCAGCACTTTTCAAAGTCGTCGAAATTTTCGCCAAAAATGCAAAGGGGTTAGCCTTGGATTTTTTTTGGCCGAAAAATCTTTCGTCTGGGAATCGATCCGTATGACGCTTTCTAGACTAATTCGACCCCCAGGAACTCAGAAAACACATGAAAAATAGCCTAGGACCAGCAGCGGAGAAATGACGATGAAAATCTGCAGTTTTTCGGCTGTAACTTTGCAGGTGTTGCTCGCAGCGTATCGGGACTGCGATCAATCGATTCCTCTCGCAAAATCACGTCGGAATAGTACCCTAAAGAATTAATTGCAGCATTTTTCAAAGTCGTCGAAATTTTCGCCAAAAATGCAAAGGGGTTAGCCTTGGATTTTTTTTGGCCGAAAAATCTTTCGTCTGGGAATCGATCCGTATGACGCTTTTCAGACTAATTCGACCCCCAGGAACTCAGAAAACACATGAAAAATAGCCTAGGACCAGCAGCGGAGAAATGACGATGAAAATCTGCAGTTTTTCGGCTGTAACTTTGCAGGTGTTGCTCGCAGCGTATCGGGACTGCGATCAATCGATTCCTCTCGCAAAATCACGTCGGAATAGTACCCTAAAGAATTAATTGCAGCATTTCTCAAAGTCGTCGAAATTTTCGCCAAAAATGCAAAGGGGTTAGCCTTGGATTTTTTTTGGCCGAAAAATCTTTCGTCTGGGAATCGATCCGTATGACGCTTTTTAGACTAATTCGACCCCCAGGAACTCAGAAAACACATGAAAAATAGCCTAGGACCAGCAGCGGAGAAATGACGATGAAAATCTGCAGTTTTTCGGCTCTAACTTTGCAGGTGTTGCTCGCAGCGTATCGGGACTGCGATCAATCGATTCCTCTCGCAAAATCACGTCGGAATAGTACCCTAAAGAATTAATTGCAGCACTTTTCAAAGTCGTCGAAATTTTCGCCAAAAATGCAAAGGGGTCAGCCTTGGATTTTTTTTGGCCGAAAAATCTTTCGTCTGGGAATCGATCCGTATGACGCTTTTTAGACTAATTCGACCCCCAGGAACTCAGAAAACACATGAAAAATAGCCTAGGACCAGCAGCGGAGAAATGACGATGAAAATCTGCAGTTTTTCGGCTCTAACTTTGCAGGTGTTGCTCGCAGCGTATCGGGACTGCGATCAATCGATTCCTCTCGCAAAATCACGTCGGAATAGTACCCTCAAGAATTAATTGCAGCACTTTTCAAAGTCGTCGAAATTTTCGCCAAAAATGCAAAGGGGTTAGCCTTGGATTTTTTTTGGCCGAAAAATCTTTCGTCTGGGAATCGATCCGTATGACGCTTTTTAGACTAATTCGACCCCCAGGAACTCAGAAAACACATGAAAAATAGCCTAGAACCAGCAGCGGAGAAATGACGATGAAAATCTGCAGTTTTTCGGCTGTAACTTTGCAGGTGTTGCTCGCAGCGTATCGGGACTGCGATCAATCGATTTCTCTCGCAAAATCACGTCGGAATAGTACCCTCAAGAATTAATTGCAGCACTTTTCAAAGTCGTCGAAATTTTCGCCAAAAATGCAAAGGGGTTAGCCTTGGATTTTTTTTGGCCGAAAAATCTTTCGTCTGGGAATCGATCCGTATGACGCTTTTTAGACTAATTCGACCCCCAGGAACTCAGAAAACACATGAAAAATAGCCTAGGACCAGCAGCGGAGAAATGACGATGAAAATCTGCAGTTTTTCGGCTGTAACTTTGCAGGTGTTGCTCGCAGCGTATCGGGACTGCGATCAATCGATTCCTCTCGCAAAATCACGTCGGAATAGTACCCTCAAGAATTAATTGCAGCACTTTTCAAAGTCGTCGAAATTTTCGCCAAAAATGCAAAGGGGTTAGATTTAGATTTAGATTTAGATTTATTGACAAACATATTTTTCGTGTTTACATATAATTTTCAGTTCTCCATGCCTGAGCATCTAATTATGCTTGTGTGGCTGGAGTTGCTTTTTTCTACTTAGTGACAAGTTGTCACTTAATTTCCTAAATTACAATTTTTTTTTTTTTTTTTTTTTTGCGTGATTGTGTGCTTGCATTTGAGATATTCTCATCCGCACCTGATAGTTCACTATATTACGCAGATCAATCATTCCGAGTTGTTATTTAAATCTACACATGTACTTATTTCCTAATCTATACCTAATAAGTTGGTGATACTTTTTTTATTTGCTTACATTTGTTACAAGAAAACATTCAGACAAAACCTTCAGACAACTTCTATATTCCTAATTGAGTCTTGGTATTCACTTATTTTCTAGGTGTTAGTCAGTTTATCATAGTACATTCTTCCCTGCTGTAAAATCCAAGTACTAATACTTTTTTTGAAACCCTGTATACATTTTTGCTTTATTTCTAATGGAATTTCATTATACAGCTTGTTTATAATAACTCTTTCCTGTCTGTGCCCAATTGTTGTTTTAGTTTTCGGAAGTATGAGGTTTCCTCGTGTCCTGGCTCTGGTGTCATGTTCGTGGGTGAGCTTTCTTTGTTCTATTTCTTCCGGATTTCGTTTAAGACGCACTAGTGCGTTCTTCATGTAAGCCTGGCGTATGTCCGGTATTTTTGTTATGGCAAAGAGCATATCACTTGGGTAATACCGAGGTTTCCAAAAGGCTATTCGTAGTATCATTTTTTGTATTATTTCCAGTGGTCTCAAATTTTTCTGGTATGCATTTCCCCATGCTATTATCCCATATTCAATAATAGAGTGTACTAGAGCATAGTAGATTTTCCTCATCGTGTCCTGTGTTACAATTGATCTGATATTGAGCAGCGTGTGAATTGTTTGTCGTAGTCTGGCTGCTGTTCGTTTTATGTGTTCAGTCCACTTCATTCTTTCATCGATCGTGACACCCAGGTATTTAATGCATTCTTTCATTTCTATTTCTTCACAGCCGCATCCTGGTTCGTATTTTCCGCAAGTGTGTATTTTCAGAATCAAGAATTCACTGTCTTCAGGATCTTTGATTTTATTAATTTTATACCGCATGTACTTAGTTTTGTTCCCATTCAGGGTTAGTTTGTGATTGTCTAGCCACCTCTTTATTTTTGCCATATCCGTGTTCGCTTTTCTATAAACCTCCTTCCAGTCATTTCCTGTCGTTATTATTACCGTGTCATCTGCATAGGCTATCATTTCTGATTCTATTTTCATTTTGCACAGATCGTTGGTGTACACAATATACAATATTGCTCCAAGTACAGACCCTTGTGGGACGCCCGTTGTTATTACGCCTGCTCTGCTATTTCTGTCCCCGATCCTTGTTTTTTGTTGTCTGTTCCCGAGGTAGCTTCCAAACCATTTATTGGTTAGCCTTGGATTTTTTTTGGCCGAAAAATCTTTCGTCTGGGAATCGATCCGTATGACGCTTTTTAGACTAATTCGACCCCCAGGAACTCAGAAAACACATGAAAAATAGCCTCGGACCAGCAGCGGAGAAATGACGATGAAAATCTGCAGTTTTTCGGCTGTAACTTTGCAGGTGTTACTCGCAGCGTATCGGGACTGCGATTAATCGATTGCTCTCGCAAAATCACGTCGGAATAGTACCCTCAAGAATTAATTGCAGCACTTTTCAAAGTCGTCGAAATTTTCGCCAAAAATGCAAAGGGGTTAGCCTTGGATTTTTTTTGGCCGAAAAATCTTTCGTCTGGGAATCGATCCGTATGACGCTTTTTAGACTAATTCGACCCCCAGGAACTCAGAAAACACATGAAAAATAGCCTAGGACCAGCAGCGGAGAAATGACGATGAAAATCTGCAGTTTTTCGGCTCTAACTTTGCAGGTGTTGCTCGCAGCGTATCGGGACTGCGATCAATCGATTCCTCTCGCAAAATCACGTCGGAATAGTACCCCAAAGAATTAATTGCAGCTTTTTTCAAAGTCGTCGAAATTTTCGCCAAAAATGCAAAGAGGTTAGCCTTGGATTTTTTTTGGCCGAAAAATCTTTCGTCTGGGAATCGATCCGTATGACGCTTTTGAGACTAATTCGACCCCCAGGAACTCAGAGAACACATGAAAAATAGCCTAGGACCAGCAGCGGAGAAATGACGATGAAAATCTGCAGTTTTTCGGCTGTAACTTTGCAGGTGTTGCTCGCAGCGTATCGGGACTGCGATCAATCGATTCCTCTCGCAAAATCACGTCGGAATAGTACCCTCAAGAATTAATTGCAGCACTTTTCAAAGTCGTCGAAATTTTCGCCAAAAATGCAAAGGGGTTAGCCTTGGATTTTTTTTGGCCGAAAAATCTTTCGTCTGGGAATCGATCCGTATGACGCTTTTTAGACTAATTCGACCCCCAGGAACTCAGAAAACACATGAAAAATAGCCTAGGACCAGCAGCGGAGAAATGACGATGAAAATCTGCAGTTTTTCGGCTGTAACTTTGCAGGTGTTGCTCGCAGCGTATCGGGACTGCGATCAATCGATTCCTCTCGCAAAATCACGTCGGAATAGTACCCTAAAGAATTAATTGCAGCATTTTTCAAAGTCGTCGAAATTTTCGCCAAAAATGCAAAGGGGTTAGCCTTGGATTTTTTTTGGCCGAAAAATCTTTCGTCTGGGAATCGATCCGTATGACGCTTTTTAGACTAATTCGACCCCCAGGAACTCAGAGAACACATGAAAAATAGCCTAGGACCAGCAGCGGAGAAATGACGATGAAAATCTGCAGTTTTTCGGCTCTAACTTTGCAGGTGTTGCTCGCAGCTTATCGGGACTGCGATCAATCGATTCCTCTCGCAAAATCACGTCGGAATAGTACCCTCAAGAATTAATTGCAGCACTTTCCAAAGTCGTCGAAATTTTCGCCAAAAATGCAAAGGGGTTAGCCTTGGATTTTTTTTGGCCGAAAAATCTTTCGTCTGGGAATCGATCCGTATGACGCTTTTTAGACTAATTCGACCCCCAGGAACTCAGAAAACACATGAAAAATAGCCTAGGACCAGCAGCGGAGAAATGACGATGAAAATCTGCAGTTTTTCGGCTGTAACTTTGCAGGTGTTGCTCGCAGCGTATCGGGACTGCGATCAATCGATTCCTCTCGCAAAATCACTTCGGAATAGTACCCTAAAGAATTAATTGCAGCACTTTTCAAAGTCGTCGAAATTTTTACAAAAAATGCAAAGGGGTTAGCCTTGGATTTTTTTTGGCCGAAAAATCTTTCATCCGATAATCGATTGGTATGACGCTTTTTAGACCAATTTGACGCTCAGGAACTTGGAAAACACATGAAAAATAGCGTCGGACAACAGCAGAGAAATGACGATGAAAATCTGCAGTTTTCCGGCTGTAACTTTTGATTCGTTGCTCGCAGCGTTTCGGGAGCGCACGGTGGCTTTTTTTTAAAAACGTTTTCTACAATTACCAATCTAAATCCACCATAAATAGAATTAGTTCGTAGATATTATCAAAAACGTAATAACGATATATTTAGAAAATCATGAAACTTTCTGCTTATAGAAATGAATATCGGATCGCAAACAAAATATTGTCTAAAAAAATTTGGCTGTTCATTGAAATAACTCTACCGTGGATAATTGATAACGAATCAATCATGTCAGGTGATCGGTTTCAAAATATCATCACAACCGAATACTCCACAGGATCACAATTCTAAAAAATTTCTTTCGCGAGTTGACGTCATCCCTCAGTATATCGGATTCCCTGCAGATCTGGCTCTGCAATATAATCTTCACCTATCATTTTCAGTTGTGTTTTTCTTGCGTTGTTCTCGTTATCCATACGTTACGAGTGCAAGATTACACGAAGAAAAAACCAATATGCTCCATCCAAGTTTTTCAAACTTTGGCTTCCGCCGCAGTGATGCGAACATTCTCCCTTGTACGCAGTCTGTCTGCACGATGCAGGACTCAGGTTTCATTTTCCACCCTCTCTCTCTCTATCTCTCTTCATCTCCCTCCAACTCCATTACACTTTACAACAGCGTGGAAGAACTTCGACGGATCCTGTAGATCTGGAGTAGGTTTCGCGTTAGGTTACCGACATGAGAAATCCTTGCACTAAGTCTAATGGTGAAAAAAATTCTTCATTGCATCTGCAACCGACAAAGTGGGGAAAAAAATTTGTTCACCAGTTTTCCTACGGAAAAATATGTGGCTATTTACAAACGACGAAAACTTCTCCGTCGCCTGATTTCTACAACCGTTATGCACGCACTAAATCTTGCGAAAACTGCGTCGTTATGGCAAAATCTTGTATGGTATGGTATGGCAAAATCTGGATGGGTACAAGATTCTGGTTCAACGAACAATTCCCTGCATGTTTAGTTATTCAATTATTCCGTCAAATTCCGGCTTGGTTTTTAAGAATTAATCAAGTATCATACTTCATCATTTCAAAACTAATCTGTCGGGAGCTGCGATTTGGATGCTCTGATAATTCTCGATTATTCGGCTCGTTTCGAGATCAAATGAGTCGTTGGATTAACGAAAAATTTTTCGACACTACTCACTGCAAAGTGGGTTTTCATGTTTGACTATAAAACTGTTTAGCACATTCTGTTTCTTAAGGTGAACTGTTGAAATCGGAATAATTAAAAAGGTAAAGTATTCATTTGAAAGAAGGGAATTTTATTTATCTGCACTCGTTAATCGCAAATTAAATCTGTTCATTCGGTTTCGAAATCTTTTCAACACTTGCAACTAGTACAAAACAACAGAAAAAAATTTTCCTCCGAACTAGAAGTGTTGCAACGAAACATAAATAGCACAGCAAGTTTCAGCGAAACTTCATTCTATGTCTTTAGATCAAATAGGTTTCTTGTTCGAAGAACTATATTATACGAACTGATCAGTGTTGTAAAATGATGACTCGTTAGCTAAAGTTTAAAGCCGTTTCAAATATTTCAGGCGGCTTCGATGTTCTAAAAAATCGAATTGTTAAAGAACAAAAATAACAACGTATCTTAACTTGTTTCAATTCCAAAATTTTTGGCATGAATAAGGCAGCTCAAAAGTAAGCAAGATAAAGAAATGGCAGAATTTTTCTTTTAAATCTCATTCACGCCCCCGAAATTCCGTCTTTCACCCTCTCGAGATTCTACCTGTTTCGGATTTCGGTGTAACGTGCAGCTGCTGTAGGTTGGAATAACGGTTTGTTATACCGAATACAATAAACATGTGGCAGGTTCCCGCGGAGCTCAGGCAGACCTTGATTGTAACGTTGATACCCGGTGTGTAGAGCCCTCCGACACCAAAGTTGGGCGAGTATCTACCGGTTTCGCAAGAATTACATCGCGTATGTCTATGTATTCTGCATTATGCAATATATTCAGATAAGAAGATTATATTCCGTAGAAATTACGCGTGTGTACAGTATATTAACCTGATATCGCAACGCTAGTAAATGGAAGGGAACAGAGTGGAATCATTTATGCCCAGTTCTTCACTTTTACTTTGCATCCCACTTCTGACACCAGTTTCAAACTGAAATGGATGCACCGTCGGATGTTCTCAGTTTATTGGAATTACAATTTTTTGACATTGTTAAGACCTTACATATGCCTAGCAGCGCCAAAAATGCCAAAAAAAAAAAAAAATTCAGTAAGGATAAGAATAGAAATTGATAAAAATAAATAGCGTGACAGCTAGAAAAGCGCCGTATAGTAGGCAAAGTGTTAGTGTACAAGTCGGTGTGTGGTTGAGTCAAATATACAATGGACAGAACTCAACGAGAAGACGCCTTAGAAGTAAAATCTTAATTATAAATCGAAGTTGTGTTTTACAATTCATCAAGCGTATTTATCTTTTACTTCTTTGAATTAACATTTTTTATTGGGTGCATAGTCCAGTCACAATTTCTTCAAAATATATGTATAAAAGTAAACAGTTTAATGAATCTAAAATGAATTTAAAGTGATAAGTAATCTACGTAAATGAAATATTTTCACAGACAATCTAGCACAACGTTTTGACGAAACCCATCGTTAAATTTCAAATAAGTGGTCACAGATAAGTACGGAGTCTGTTGGACAACTACAAAGAATATATTAAAAGCTAAGTAAAACTAGGATCATTGAAAGACAAGATAGACTGACAAACAAATTAACAAATTAAAAATATAAAGGAACAGTATATATTTACAAAAAGGTGTATTCTATCTCTTTTCGAATAAATGAATAGATGGATGAATGATTAATCATTAACACATACAATTTTATTTATACAAATTTATACAGTCAACCTAAGCATTAAAATATAAAATAATTCTTCTAAGCACTAAAATATAAAAGAAGAAAAAAGAATCCTAATATCCCTAGTTACAAGTTTGTCCTTTTATTAACATCACATTGAAAATAGTTAATTATTCGTAATAAGCATTACAATAGTATACATTGTTTATTGGTATTTAAACTTTATAAAAAATTGTATTTCACTTTATTTTTACAAAAATTACTATATTATAAACCACGTGATCCACAACACTAAGTAAAAAAAGTTGCTCCACGGTCGACATCATATCTCCAGTAAATGTTGATCGATCTACACAAAATAAAAAAATTCTTTATGGTAAAAATATAATTCTGAGTGAAAACTAGAAAAGAGTTTTGTATAAAATGTAATCGAAGAATGCTATTCTTTTTTATCTATGCACTTCGTACTATGCACTTTTTCGAATACCAGTATTATAATTTGATGTTGGGGCAACAATAAATTGACCTTAAAGTTTCATCTAATTGAAAATCGGTAGTAAGGTAAATAAACATTTTTAATATCGCAATAGCTTGAGAATCTAGTGTTGACAACTATAATCACACTGAGTAATGACATGTACCACACTTTTTTCATAATTTCAATCGTTATTGTAACGATACCCATATTTCCCGAATATTCTAGCATTATAACTACAGAGATAAGATTTTTTTGGGTGAAGTTAAAAATATAGAAAGATCAAAAAATAGACGGGCCACAATATTGAATTTAAAAAGAAGCGACAATTTAATTTATAGAATTGAAAAATTCAGAAAACCGGAGTAGGGAGATTTAAGAAAATTAAACGGGGCCAAAATGTAGAATCGTATACAGATTCTAGATTTTATCATTTCATGTTTTGACCGTTTTGTATTTTATTTTTCTGTATCTCAACTTTATATACTTGAACTTTCCGCGTTTTGATAATTCTACGAGTAAGATATTCGCGTCTTTGAAAATTCGATATTTCATTCCTTCCATCAATTTTCCGCCCATTTTCGTATTTTATCCCACCCGATTTTCCTCTTTTCACAAATTTTTCATCCACACAATTACAATTTCACCCAAGATCCAACAAATTGGGTTCTTTGAGACAGGTGCAGAGGCAGCGCATTAAGAAAGTTAAATTGTTTTAATAAACAGCGTCACCATGGCCCTTCAAATACCCCACCGCGCCTTATGATTCCATGCTTTTATAACCGAGAGGCGCGATACCACGAGCAGCACGCAGCCATTCTACAGTCCATTTAATAACTCGTTAAACATAATTTAATCAAGCCACAAATTAATATCGGTGGGCCAATAATATTATATTTGAATAAGTACGCGCGCGCGCGTGTGTGTGTGTGTGTGTGTGTGTGTGTGTGTGTGTGGGAATGAAGACGCTTTAATTAAGTTGGAAGAATAAGGCTGAGGTTTATTAAAAACGCGTTCTCTCTTGCCTTGTATTACTCGCTGTGTACCAGGAAACACCGTTGTATTATATTATTAAAATTTTAGTTACCTACGCCGCCTAAACTTTACGATGTCGGTGTTGCGTATTTTACACTAGCATAGCCACCCGATTCCGAGGGAAAATCCTCTCTGATAAGTTATAGGCACGTGTTTCGGTGCCAGCTAACAATCCCGGCGAACAAATTTTAATCAGTATCAAATGAATATTAATATATTTAAAGAGCAGAGTTAAAGGATCAATTTTATGAATATGCATGCATTGCAAAACCGACTGCCGTGTATATCTCTCGAAAAAGACGTACTTTAAAAACTTCATAAATTTGTTGCTAATTTTTTTACAATACCCACTATATGTATGGCTCATTCCATCTGGGTTCTACACTTTTTTTTTCTTTTTTTTTTCATCACCTTGGTTACAAGCTATTACATTCCGGTCTTCCGGTTTAATCTGTCTAAAATATCTACTTAACGATACATCAGACGTAACAATTTACACTCATCCTGGTAATTATTTTTTGTTTTTTGTTTATTGTTTTTCTTCCCGTAACAAAATTATGATTATTCCAAGCTGTTCAGTCCGGATAAACTTTGAGCTATTTCGAAAGGGGAAAATATTTTCTTTACTTGAATTCATATTCTGAATAGACTTTGAAGAATTTTTAATTTAAAGCAAATACAGCTGGTGCACAAGAGTTTCAGAATCGGTAGAGAAAATCAAGCTCGAGTGAAAAAAATAAGCGAAACATTTCCGAAAAAATTTCTTGGAAAATGCGATTTGTCCGGAGTTGAAAACTGTTGGAAGTAGAAAAAAAAAACATCACGAAAGCTGTAAATGAGGGAAATTTTTTAAATATGTTCAATTACTTATGAAAGGAAATGAATTACACTTCAGTTTCGAAAGCAGCTTCAAATTCAGTTATTTTATTCTAAAAATGATTTAATGAAAAAAAAAAAAAAAAAAAAAAAAAAAAACTCAATGAGTTCCGGCAAAATTTCTGATAAATAGTAAACAGCTTAAGAGTAAATATCTGAAATAAACATGATAACCGAATTTTATCAATGAGAAAGAAATGCGAAACGTGACACACAAAGTGTGATATTCAGGCTGAAAGGAATCGGAAAATTCGGCAGCACAGTATCTTAATTCCTGACCCATCACCATACCATAATAATTTTTAGCTTCGTATTGTTAAACCATCGCACTTTTCCCACAGAATTTACACCATCTTACACAATTAAGTGAACAACGTTCGTTAATTTGAAAACACAAACTTTCATCCGTTCGAATCAAGGCTTCTGATAAAACAATGTCAGATCAAAATAATGCCGAGGTTGATAAACGTCTGGAATAAAACTTCGTCATCGTTGGCCAAAAAAATGTCATCAATTGTCCGTATATAGTCAGGTTCTCCATTTGCACTCTGCACCGTTTATCAGCCGTCACTCGGCCTTGCTGTGAATCGACGTTTCACGGTTAACTGATTATTCAGTCTACCCATCTAGACTCTGGCCTTCGATGTGGGACGATAGCGATATAATCAGATGCGGCAATAAGAGATTCTTGCACGCCAGTTTATAACCGGAGAGAAATTTTTGTCGGATTTTAAAACTGTTTATTTTACACTCTGAACTGAATGTGTAAGTTAGACGTTAGTCAATTAGGCAAATATGGGTAATTGTATACATATTTTTTGTCTTTTTTACACGGTAGATTAAAAATTATTAATATATATTGGCATCTGGGTTAGACTCGAATTAAAAATCTTATACTTTACCAAGAATTGTTGATTCGGTAAAAACTAGCATTCTGAGCCTGTTCCATTGTTGTAAATATTGCACGAATGGGAACGTTAACAAATTGTATACAAAAAAAAAATTGGTTCACTTACCATTCACGACCTCTGAAGTTGGTAAAAAAAAACGTTGAAGTTGGTCCAGAGAAACGTTGCAGTTGGCATCACGTCCTGGGAACAGAAAATGGATTATAAACAATCGCTGTGCAAAAAATGATGAAAAACAAAAAATACCAACTGAAAACAAATCGGCTTCGATCAATTCAATTTCAGCAGTGCTTTTGTTTCCCAATATCAAGGAATGAACGGAGATTAACCGTTTTAAATAGGGGTTTCAATTTGATCGAATTCTCTGATTTTCTATCCACGAATGATTGGACCGGTTGAAAATTAATCGTTCGATAGCCAAACAAATAAACATTCAAACAAGGGCGGATAAAGTGTAAGTGGCAATAATCGATCAGAGTTTGAATTCAAACAATGTTCTCTTACGGTGGAGAAAGTATAAAAACTGCAAATTTCATTTAGAAAAGCTTTGTTGTTACGACTTTACAGTGATTGTATGATTGTGCTATAATTCTTTAATCGCAAAAGATTACCGTTAGTCCAATTTTCACAATTAGTTAATCGTCTGCAACATAAATTTTTTCACATTATAATTTTATCATTCATGCAATTAAATTTAAGTTCAATTCAATATCTATTGGTCTAATAAAATGTTTACTTGATTTCAACTAAATTCAAGTTCAATTCAAGATCCATTGGTCCAACGAAGTGTTTAGTTGATTTCAACTAAATTTTGATGGATCAACAGATCCTGAATTGACACAAATAAATGATTTTATTTTCTCTCTTAGTAAAGGACTATTCTCCAAAATATGTTCATCTAGGATCCACTCGGCATGTTGCATTATATGCAACTTTCCCTTGCCTAATGTTCGCAGTGACAGGTGCGTTCATGTGAACCAACCCGACAGTTCACAGAGAGATTGTTGATGACCCTATTAGCATTTTAAACAGGTTTGATTCGGCGCCCCGTAAATCGCATAGCCTCCGCGAATCCGCCGCCCCTAATTTCCACCCTCGACTAGAGTCTCGACGCCGATGTTCGTGGCTGCTGTCCCCATAACAACCAACGGATGGAGGAGACTGGTTTCGGTATTCATGTTGACAGGAAACTCGCTGTTAATTGGACGCGAGGAGCGTAGGTTGGCAATAAACCAGATACGAACCAGAAACGCGACAGCGAATCGAGCTGCCTCCCGTTTCTAACGAAGATTATTAGCCCCAAGCAATATGCCGGGATTTGCTTGATTGTTTATTCTTTTCTTTTTCTCTGCATACATCACTTTTCAGAAACCCAAGAGACCTTCGATACGATATTCCCAAGCCACTTAATGGTACGATAAAAAGACTTCTCCGAATCCCTTGAGATTTATTTGAGCGAATTTTGTTTTGAATTGGAATAAAAACGGCCAAATATTCAAAACGACGTATTTTTGACTCATTATGAACGATAATTAGCAAAGTTTTGTTACGGGGTATAGGAGGGACTGCTTCGACTTTCCTACAACAAAACTTAACTTGAGGAAGTAATTCGTTACTTAAAAATCGATTTCTACTTTAACAATTAGTTGATTTAGTCGGTTGATAATTTACCAAATGTTAGCGAAAATTCAAGAAACGGAAATAAAGAAATTCGTAAGCCAGATATCAGATATTTATTCTTGATTTTAAATAGCTGTTTGAAAAAAGTTTTAGTATCGTTAGTTAATTTTTGTTTTTAGAAAACTGTTTTCTACAATGCTGTTAGGAGGCTGTTTTACTGTCACATAATCAAGGTGGTTGAAAATTTTTGCAAGATTGCAGTAATCTTGATTTTCATGAGAAAAAAAAAAAAAAAAAAAAAAAAAAAATACTGTATTAATACGAAATTGACTACACTAAAAAAAAAAAAATCTGTTTCGGTAAATTCAGTATGAAAAATAGTATTCTCGGTAAAACTTGATTTTGAATAGTAGAGTTGCATGCAAAACGGTACAATTCTCAGTCAAATCTATACCATGTATTGCCTTGTAAAATAATTTGTGACCAAAGTGGAAAAAAAAAAATAGAATAAAATAATCCTTCGATAAATCACCATTTATACTCACCTACTGCCAGAAAATATTTGACTGTTTTTTTTTTTTTTATTTCAGACAAAGCTAAAATGATGTGATCCTGTCCACCGCGAGGTTACTCATTTCTCCAAGAACCACTTCTCAACGGCTAAATTAAAAAAAAATTTTGATACAAATTTCTTAAAATATTATTCTTTTATATGCTTAAAGGTTGAATAAAATAATTCTTATATTGTACTAAAAAAAAAAAAAAAATGTTGAAAAAAAATAATTGAATAAAAATTCAGAGAAAATATATATGTTGTTGTTTATTTTTTTTTTTTTTTTTTTGCCTTTAAAAACCCATGTAACCCCTCAAGACTCTTCATCGTGAAAGAGCAGAAGTACCCTGTGGGCGAGCTGTTTCTGGTGAAAATACTGGAAAGTCGAACATCGCGGTACGTACATACATATATATGTATATACGTATATATAATAATAGTCGCAGGTAAATAAATAAATAAATAAATAAATAAATAAATAAATAAATACGTATAGTAGATACATAGATCGATGAATGGATAGGTATGACACACCGATATTATAGGTGTATGTATATAAGTATAGAGAGAAGGATATTGTTATTCGTTGAGCGGCGACGGCGGTATGAGAGGCGGCAGCTTGTCCTGACGTACCCTCCTTAAAGGAATGACAAACCTTATACTCCACCCCAACCCCCCAGGGCTGTTATATCTATACTGCAGACGCACGTATCGGACGAACACGCGCGTAACGATGGAAATGAAACAAGAAAGGAACACGGAAGTGCCCGTATCGACCGCACCGATGGATATTATACACGTGCGTTATTCTTGCATCAATTTTTACCTCTTATAGATATATATATAATACATATATATATACCACGGTATTGTTTTTCCTTTAACGCTCCTGAGGATGCTGTGAGCGGGAGCCGAAATCAACCCCGCGTGTCGTACCACCCACGGATTTATAATGCACGATGCGAGTATGTGTGTATATGTATAATAAAACTCGAAGTCTCGAGTGGATTTTTCACCGAATTAAAATTCGAGGAATTTATATTCGATTTTTTTTTTTTTTTTTTTTGTCAAGTTTTTTTATTTTGGCATTATTATTATCATCATTCATTTTGTTACTCTTTTTTTTCACTTCCTGTTTTTGTCTACATCTCTCTAAATTTTATTCCAGCCAGCAGGCAGCAGCTTCGACTCAACTCGACGCGAAGCATCTTCGCCAAATTTATTGGTTCCCGGAATTGACGAGAGACCCATCCAGGAACGACGACTCCTGAATGTTTCTTCAACTGCTGCTGGAATTCTACCAATTAGACGTTATGTAACCTCTCAAGAATCCATTTTCTAATCTTCTTGTTCTCGTATGAATACATGAATTTAATACTCCATAAAAAAATGAAACAATAATAAATAAAAATAACACCCGAGGTGAAATTTATGCGTAAGATTACAGTTACCGTTTAGCAGTAAAAATAATGGCTACATATTCGTGTGCTATAATCACATTTCAAATATTGGCACTTCGAAAGTTATTCAAATTTTCAGTTGAAAAATAATCGTCAATTACTCGTGTCAGCAGAATATGAGAGAATCAAACAGTTTTCAACGAAAATGGTTGATATAATTTAATTATAATTTCAAATCTACAATGTCATTCCATGTTTTCGCATATTAATAAAAGTCTTCACATTTTTAAACGATGCTAATAATAATAATAATGATGATGATTACACGTCGTTAGCAATATTGGCTAAAAAGAAAAATGAAACAAAATTCTTTCCCCACTAAGGAGATAATAATTAAGGCGTATCGTTAGATTTTGAGAACTTCACAGAACCCTCCGGCATTCTGCAATCTTAATGAACCGCTGGTTACCGGAATACAGAAATAATTCTGTAGAGAAAAGGAAAAAATAATTGACGAGATTTGTTGCTGGTAGAAATCTGATCGTTGAACATTTAAACAAGTCAAGTAAATTCACTGATAATTCTTACGCTGACTTTACAACGCAGATAATTAAGCCGACAATAAAAGCCCTCATCGTCAGTCGAATTTTGGCTGGTCTTCTGATTTAGACACTTGAATAAAAGAATCAGCGTATAATTTATCACAAAGTACAAACTTACAAGAAGAGATTGGCAAAAAGTACGGCTAATAAACGCGGTGAGTCGAATTTTTACTAATACAAAAAAAAACCACTAAATATAATATCACAATTTTTGGGGCTTTGTTCCTCAAGTACAAGAGCTTAGGCTGAGTACTGAGAGACAATAAGAGCTTTTCACGTCTGAGAAACTGCTGTCTTTGGAATATCACGCTTCGCCAAGCCCTACATTTCACTTGTATCGAACCTCTCAAAGTTTGCTTGACATTTAAGGAGGTCTCACCCCGTTACCGCGAAAAAAATCATAAAAAAGGTACACGTCCGTGACGTTGATCAGTAACAAAATTTACAGTAAAAATTTCACAGACTTGCGATTAGAAAGCTTGTCAGCGAAAAAATCAATTGGGTTTAAAACACTTGTTGCAATTTTTTCTAGTGATTAGAAGTTTCTTACGAACACGTTAGTCAATTCGTTTTTCTTTGATTGAAAATCTTTATTCCGTGGTCAGAAAAATTTTTCAAAGTCATCTACCGAGTATTTCTTTTTAAACCGAATAAACGAGTCAAAAAGATCTAAGTTAACGGGACTGGGAATCCTCGTAACGAAAAATATACGTCGGAATTATTGTGACCCGCATAGCGATCGATGCATAGCAAGTCATTCTACAGATGACGTTTGCAAACCGGAGTGTTTGAAGCTGTTGGCAAACTAGCTGGCGGCTCCATGAAATACCGAGCATTCCGGTATAACTCGAGTGTGTTTCCGGTGTGGCGGATTCCTGGTTTCCCTTCCAATAAGACAGAATTTATACCTGACCAAACGAACCCGTCCTTGCGCGTTTCCACCACCATAAATGCATGCGACTATCGCTCCTCCACTGCCCATAATACGTTAGCCAAGTTTTGGGACGACCGGAGACCGGAAGTCGTGAATCTCGACTGATTAAATCACCTCGTTAACCTGACGTTATAGACCCTCGAAAATTCGATGAAAACTAATCCCGAGTAACGGTAAGGTTACGGAAAGAAAACCGACTCGGTTCTCAGCGTCAGAAGCTTGACCCTTAGCTCGGACCTCGAAGGTTGATTCCAGTCCAACATTCCCGAGAGACGATAAATTCTGTCCCTAAATTTTCAATTCACAGCAAAATGGTGAAAATTATTGAGGAAAACCGTAATGCTGAAGCAGCTTCCTGGTGCGATGACAACGATGTCACTTCTGTAAGGAACGAGAATCGCGAACACAGCAGCGTGCGGCCGAACGTCATGCGGAAGTTCGGGGTAACGGATGATGGATTCTCTAAAGAGTTGATGGACAGTCTCGAGTCTGGTGCAGATATCCTCTCGAACAACCGGAGGATGTTGCTGTTAGGTATGCTCCGAAAGAGCTTGACACAGACGTGACGTCAACGTCAGCAGATCCGCAAATCCGAAATTACGTTCATGATCTGGATGAAAATGAGACTTTGAACGGCATTGTTTCGACGAAAACGTGACTCAGAAGCGTCTTCGGTTTCCCCTTGTATCACGTTTCGCATCTTTGAAAACCTTCTTTTCCCCTGAAAAGACTGGGTAGTAATTTTATAAGGTGTTAGGTACGAATCTATGAAAAATTCATTCAAAAAATTCTATCAGGTTAATTTTTTGAGATATTTTTTTTCTCTCTTCTTTGTATTACTAGACTTAACTTCCAATTTCTGTGTTAAGGTGCTTATAAAGACCCGTTGTACACCTCGAAAACGCGGGGATGCAAAACTCCTATACCGCTTAACCGATCAGAATGAAACTTGGGCAGTTAATGCCTTATTTTGGCAAAAACTGAAGCGTCTTTTTACTTTTTCAAAATTTGGAAAAAAATTTTACAGATTGGTTATCACCCACAAAAATTGGCCAAAATTTCACAGTTGCACGGAATAGATCGAACTATCCGGTATGATGCCACTCGGAGGTGACGAAACACACATTTTGAGCCCAGTCCCATGAGATTTGATGGAGAAACGACGAAATGGCAGCTGATCTGGTTTTCGATTACGAAGTATACCGAAATCTCATTTTGGCGACATTTGTTACCGACATTACGCACATGCCGGTAATGTATGCGTGTAATGTCGGTAAAAAATTACCGGTAGACGTAAAAGATCGGTAAGAAGTATTGCCAAAATGAAATTTTGGTGTACTTCGTAATCGAAAACCAGATCAGCTGCCATTTCGTCGTTTCACCATCAAATCTCATGGGACTGGGCTCAAAATGTGTGTTTCATCAGCGCCGAGTGGCATCGTACCGGATTGTTCGATCCATTCCGTGCAACTGTGAAAATTTGGCCAATTTTTGTGGGTGGTAACCAATCTGTAAAATTTTTTTCCAAATTTTGAAAAAGTAAAAAGGCGCTCCACTTACTGCCAAAATAAGGCATTAATTGCTCAAGTTTCACTCTGATCGCTTAAGCGGTATAGAAGTTTTGCATCCCCGCGTTTTCGAGGTGTACAATGCGTCTTCATAAACACCTTAATTACACGCGTTAATGGTCGTGTTGATATTCAAGTATTGATCTACCCTCACTAGTTATTGATAATGATAATCTTAAGCATATTTAGAGTTACGTAAGTACAAGAGAAAAAGATTGAACAGGAGTTTTAAAGTCTTTTTGATTCGTCTAGTCTCTTAAGTCTTGTTTAAAACTAATGCTGTATATTTTATAATCAATCATTCAGTTTTATACTCGTTATATTTTATTTTTTCATAATCTCATTTCGCAGGCCTGTGTTACCGTTATTTCAACTCAAATCTGCTCGAGTATGTCCAAGTTTCAAGACTGCATAAGGTCGCCAAAATTTCTTTATCTGAAATTTGAAAATATTCTGCACCAGAGAGAAGTCACGAGTCGAGCAAACACCGTTCTCAAGAGTTGTCCGAAACTGATTTTCTGAAGAGCTCTCTCTTTGATCCCATATATACGTATGTGCAATCATACACGCAAGTCCGGCGAAACTGATGAAACAAGCATTTCAAAGAGTTCCTCCGGTATTCTCCTGAAAGACCTTCTCTAACCTCTTTGAAATGTGTACCTTCTATCACGATTGGATCTAAGATATGGAATGAAAAATACCTTCTTAGCGAATATCAGTATTATAAATTTCCACAATTTGGGGTGAGAATGAATTTGGAAAGAGCAAAATTATTTAAAAAAAACCCAAACCTGTCGTCCACCCCCTTCCGAATTGGCTGATTATTTTCGGCCACAGCGTAATCAAAATCCAAAATATGAGATCCAGCAAAAATTAATTGGCTGAGCCAGGGCCATTAATCGTACGTTTTTTATTCAAATTTTTTACTTGAATTTGGGAATTTTGTTATTACGCAGAGGTTTTTTGTACTAAGTAACTAAAAACCGGTTTCCTACTGTAAAATTGACCAACCAACAAGAAAGGATAAGGTGCCCAGTAATAATCGGAGGGGGTGGATGACAGGTGTGACTTCTCTTACATAATTTTGCTCAAAACCGTAAGACATTCACATCAAAGTCATTCTCGATTATTTAGACGTTACATGAGAACGAATATTGTGCTACCGTTTAACTGACGTGGCTCTAAAGCTTCGTGACTGTATTGCAGAGCAAAGTCCCGGGCGAATGGAAGCCCGTCATCCGGTGTCGACATTCGGGCACATTTGAGGTAAGGAAAATCTCCCTCCTTTTCCTCTTTCAACGTGGCAGCGTATCGCTCAGAGGACAATAAATTGAAAACCAGCCTCCAAATAAGGGCTTTACTCACCAAGGTTGTGAAACATTACTTTCATAATACACCCAGTGGGGGGAATTTTCCTCTCTCTCTCTCTCTCTCTCTTTCTCTCGCTATGCTGTAGCTTCCCGCGTTAAGGAAATGAGAAAGAAAAATTGAAAACGATGGTAGAAGAAGCGTCGTGGCGCACCTTTCAATTCTAACATTAACGTCACGACGACGCCGTCCATCAGGCCCCAGAGAGCCGTTCCGCGGAAAAGGGTGATGAATAAAAAAAATACAACAGCAACACAAAAAAAAGAAAAACCAAAAAAAAAAAAAAAAAAAGAGGATAAAAAAAAACAACGAAAGCGTATGTATAAAATACGAAGCAAGGGTCAGCCGGGTAACGAAGAATGAGGAAAAGAAAGAGCGGGCCGAGTGATCCTCGCGAAAACACTTCACCTTCGACTCACCCTCCCATTAATCTCCCACTCTTCTACCTTCACAGTATTTTATTCGATCCATTCTTCGTATACGAACAATAACCAAGGTAGCCGATTATTTTCTCCATCTTTTACACGCGTCAGAATTAAGTTGGAATATTTTTAACACAATCAATTCGTTACGACTTACATATAGGTGAAAATATTTTTGTAATTTATCACTGCGTCAATTTGGATAAATATTTTCATCAACATGTGTCTGGAGAGTTTAACAAAAGATCGCGGAAATATCGTCGAGGCATTTGACCTGAAACAAATTATGGATCAACTAAACAAATTGGCATATTTTTGAAAGATTATCAAAACTTGAAATGGATATTTTAGATGTAGGTTTGACTGATTTTTTTTTTTTTTTTTTTTTTTTACTGGATTAGATTGATTGTAAACCGTAGATCATCGGTATAGTGACGCGATAATTTTACTGTGAATGGATAACATGGATAATTTAGTTAATACGATAGAATTAGCGTTCATTTATTGTTAGTAAAATAATTTGGAAATAAGAGCAAGGTATTGTATTTTTTTCATAATTTCTAAACAACCTTTAGCGCGTCGAATATTGACCGGAAATATTTTTATGAATATGAAAAAGAGCTCGCGGATATTCTGAGTTTTATAAAAAGGGTAGGAGATACAGAGACGTCGATAAAGAGACCCAGCAAAGCGGGGGTAACTCGGATTGTTGCAAAAGTTTGCGCCATCCAATCGATTAGAGAGATGAAGTTAGGCGTGTAAAGCACAAAACATGAAGTGATATCGGGCCGGCGATGAGGAGACGGCTGTTTCTGGAGACTTTGGCAAAGTTGTGAAATGCCAAAAGCAGATAAACGAGAATTGCGCGGGGGTTCGAGTACTCCGAAACGATTGCTCTGATAATGCTCGACCAAAGTTTCTCCGGCAAAGAAGTTCGCCCTCTTCTTGCTTCCGTCCTGCTCGTTTCTTTTTTTACCTCTCTCTCTCTCTCTTTCTATCTTTATCTCTCTCTCTCTCTCTCTCTCTCTCTCTGTCTCTCTCACTTGCATACTTTGCTCGCCGGCAGAGCTGCTGCCCCGAGTTAATAACTCAATTTACTCTTTGCCCACGAACGGCAAACCTCTGCTCGACTAATTGAGACCGTCCAATCACCTTGTGCTTGGTTGCGAATAATTCGCGCTGAACGAATGATCCTAGATGTCGAAAATTAACGCTTGCGATCGCATCGTTTTAGGAATTCTTGGAACCTGCAGTTATCATTGTAACAAACATTTCATCCTGGTAGTGTGAATTTGCCTCGAAATTTTCAGATTTTTCAATCATAATTAACTCGATCTATTGATTGAAAAACGATATTTTTTCATCGAATTGGATAAATTATTACATGGAGTTTTGTTAACGAGGATCTATTTACTCATTGAAATCCTGAAGCACTTTTTTCTACCACGTTTTGGAAATTGCATGAAGTCTCTTGAAATTTTTTTAATATCACTCGAAAATCGTTTGAGATCACTTGGAATTCGTTCAAAACTCTTTTGGAACTAGTTTTAAGCTACTCGAAATCATTTTTAAACTGCAGAAAAAGGTTCAAAATCGTTTATCATCCGATCCGCAAGTGCATAGCGTATCGTTCGATGCAAGTTCCAACTATATACAAAGAGAAAAGTGTAATACCCAACAGATTAAGCATCAGACTGCGCATGCGCGAGCTTTGCCATCTTGTCATGCAGGCTTCAGTTGTCAAACACAGTTTATGAAAGCTACGGAAGCGAGGCGAATTTTTTCGAGTTGAGCACATGTCCAATAGTTGATGTAGCGAATCAAAGAGGCTTGAAAACTTTTTGTTTTGTTAGTTAATTGATAGCTAATGACTGCTACGGATTATTTTCGACATATGATTACCTTCATTTCGATCCACCACTTGCCGAGTGAAAATTTGACATTATTTGCCCCGTTTCGAGTAAGTTGGCTCTCCTGCCTTGCAGAAGAAAAGATGACCGCCATATGATCTCGCCAACCAATGGAATGCGATGGTCTTGCGCATGCGCAGTCGGTCGCTCAGTTTCACGGTATCCTCTCTATATTTCAGGCTGATAAACCGTGCAGGAATTACTAATTTTTTTAGATATTAGAGACAGAAGGTTTGGCTTGCTTGAGAACATTCAGCCTTTATTCACAAGTCAAAAAATATCGTTAATAATACAGAAACTTATTCTTCTCGAGTGTGAGTTTAGTCAAGACGACGACCGAATAAGCGGTGTAAGCCGAGCTAATCTCCAGCCTAACCTCAAATTCCCGGGAGAGAAGAAGAAATTGGCTCCACGATATCATTAGCAGCTTGGTCTCCGAGGATTTCCGGCTCGACAAACCGGGAGAAGTGAGAGAGAGAGAGAGAGAGAGAGAGAGAAAGAGAGAGAAGGAGAGAATCTACACCTCAAGATCGGTGGGTGAAAATAGCAGCGTTACGAGTTACACGACTCGACTTCCGCCACGCGACTGAAAGCTTCGATCATTCGCTGAATTACGTCTTGTGATCGCTAGTGTTTTTCACTCAAATTATCGCGCCTCGTTAATCCCGCTTTGAAGCTTCTGCGCTATGCTCGTGCAGTTCGGTTCATAAAGGTCTTGAGCAAATAAACAACTTACTCCCTTATATGAGGCAGGCGTTGGCCTTAGAAGTACGCTCATATCTCACGAGGGTTGGTGATATTGGAGTTTATTGGGGCTGGTTCAGGTTAGATTTAGGGCCGGACCCAAGAGCGCCGTGCAAGCTCGGCGAGAGCTTTAAACTCGTGTTAATAACGACCCCGTAAACCTGACGGTAACGGAGAGGCTCAAATATTTACCAGTAATTGCATCTGAAATTATACCCCAATCACAAACGTCATCAGATGTTTTAACCAGATGGATTAGCCCTCTTTAATTATTGATGTAAATATCGCACAACTGATTGTGAGATAAACACAATTTCGCCTGAAATTTGTTCCCTTTCAATTGATTCTAGACCTGAAATTGAAGGGTCTGGAAAGTGAACGAACGCTTTGAACTAGTGCATACATGAGGGAAGAAAAATGTTGACTTCGCTTTCAGTCTCCACGCCGAGGGATACTCGTTTCAATTATAATTATCGTGAGTTTGAACGATCCTAAAACAATATTTACTTAATCCTAATAAAATATTTCTTAAATGAAGCATGTGGGGTATACACGATTACTCGTTTACTCAAACTTGAGAAGTAATTTTTCAATAATATACAAAGTTCCTACTTTAATTAAACAAATATTGTCTGGGTAGTAAATTAGAATACGCGTATATTTGATTCGACTACTGTACCTACCAACCCCTTTTTCTCAACATAATCGAGCAAATACGCTGTTTGCTTGGAGAACACAAAATTTCTGTTCAAAGTTCTGTTTCAACTACAACAGAAAAGTTTCTGCTCACTATATAAGGTAAGTGTACCATATATTTACACGCTCAGATCGAATTATTGACTCTTAAATTGAGGGACGGAAAAAATTTTGAATTTCTCTACGACTAAAACCGATTGCAAGAGGGTAAGAGAGTGCAAATTAACTTTTTGTCAATTTTCGAAGTGAAAGAATCAAACAGATGCAACTAAAAAAGGTCAATAAGTGGCACACTGACCAAGTAACCGGGAATTTGACGATCGGGAAGTTACGCATAGTCGTCTTTGTCCAAGATGCAGAAAATAACGACCGCGTTGCGTGTCAATTATCGGTACAGTCTGCGTGTGTTTGCATTTGTTAGAAGGTATAGGTATGCAGGGGTGAAAAGGAGCGCCTTTCGAAGGGGTTGAAATAAAGTTGTTGCCGTGAAAACTTCCCGACGCCGCAACGCGTCGTTCGCCTCAACGAGAAGTAAGTAATTACCGGGCGGCAGCTAATACAGGTAAGCGTTTAAACGAATGCTCGCACCGTGCCCGGCAAACTCTCTCAAGGTGTGTGTGTGTGTGTGTGTGTGTGTGTGTGTGTGTGTGTGCAGGGGATGTTTTTCGGGGAGTGGCGAATCGGCAGAGCCCCCAGAATATACCCGGGGTAAATAGCGCGAGAGTGGCGGGAGAAAAGCGAGATCCGTAAGCCACGTTCCGTGTCCGACAGAACGGAACACGCAAATAGCCGCTTTAATTAAACCGCCAGCACTTACCGCCGCCCCCTGGTCGCAGCTCTGCAATATGTTCCCGAAAAAACTTTTTTCCCCACATTGTAGGTACGGAGAATTAGCTTGAAACCGTTGCGCGTGCATCGCGTCGCTACCAGTTTGGATGTATTTATGATCTGTTTAGCCGGGCGAGAAAACAAATTCGAAACAAGAGATGCTTTTCCCGTTTTCCAACCCCTTTTCATTCGAATTTTTAAACATTTTTCCTCATTTTCATTACACCACGTTTTGCAAGCGAATTTCATCATATCGTTTCACGCTTGAACAGCTTGGAGGGCTGATGATGCCTTTTATTGTTGTTCAAATTGTTTTTTGCTTCTTTCCAACTCGTGCTGATTATTAATGCACACAGCGAAATTCTGCCACTCTACGTACGTTTTGGAGATAACAAATATGCTCAACGGTGCCCTCATCGTCCCCCTTTCCCCTCGGCATCCCCTTTCCTCTTTTCCTTGCAAAGCTGAACTCCCGGAGTATATATTTATTCAAGACTTAGTACTAATTAAAATGCAGATCCATGTGATTAATTTCGAATGGAGAACGACTTCGCCGAGGGGTTTGCCGCGATGAGGGAAGCCGAAAGGGCGTGAATTTATATTATATCTACACAGTGGCGTAATATAGATATGTTATAGAAAATATGGGGATGATATAATGCATATTTACAACTAGACAAACTTTGATTGTTCCAGCCACGATCTTGTTACAATATTCCAAAGGTGATATGGTGATACGCATCGCAATGCTCCAGGTGATTTTTTTTTATTTTGAAATTCAATCTTTTGACTGCGGAGTTCGTACACAAATGTTTGCATAGATTGCTACGTTACCGACAGTGCCAGACCCAAGTCTTTATCTATAACATTCGAGGATGGGGGATTTTTACCATCGGTCGATAACGTCGGACAATTAAACGATGCGATGATCGATAAAGTCAATCAAAGTGGAGGTAAGTCCCACCCTTGTTACATACATACGTTCTAGAAAACGTTTTGCGTCCAGCAGTGTCTGTAACGTAGGAATCTGTGTCTGAAACTAAAACTCCCCTAGAGTATTCCTATCAACTTTTTACTTTCCTACAGGTGAAGAGGTGTAAAATTACACAAGTTGTATTCAGGATGATCAGAAATGACAGTATACGACACTACTTCTAGAAGATCCAAAAGAATGGACGCCTAGGGCGTAGAGCGTTTGAAATTTCGTTTCAAGATCCCTTTCCTGCACCCAGATCTTCAATTATTGTAGGATCTTTGCAATAAGGGTTGCGTAAAGCCGGACCACAGCTGCAGCCTGAAATCTGGGGCATCAAACGAGGATTTTCTGGCATCGATGTCAGCGCGTGTGTGTTTGTGTACGCTCGAGGCTTATTTACGACATGTAACACGTGCCAAACCTCATTTCAGGTCGACTCCAAGGCAAGAAGAGATGGAGCCCGGGCCTTATCTCGGCAGTAGTGCAGGTCTGGGGGGGGGGGGAGTCGATGGAAATGTACCGTCGTGAATGAAAAATAGGTGGAAGAAGAATAGAGGAGTTGAAATCAATGGGAGTAACGCTGGGACCCTTACACAGTTTCTGACCGCCATTGATGCCCGGCGGTTTATCTGCTTCCGGGCGCGGTGGAGGAATATGGAATTTGGGAAAATACGGGTCTGTCGAAGCGTATCAATAATCGTCCGAAAACCGAGGAGCAATATTATTCCTACGGCTCGTCGGGGATCCAGAAATTTCGCAGCTTTGTTTCAAATATGCATGAATTATATCAAAGGTATGGCACACCGCGGGATTCCTACCGGCGATTTCCATTCTCTCTGGAACTGCTAGGTTCATGTTTAATTCTTAAAACAAACCCGCGGAAAGCTTTTAGGTCGCTTTCTCTCTCTCTGTTTCTCTCTATTATACGAGAAAGCTGCTTTCGCTCACTCGTCTAGATTTCTGTTTGTATATAAATTCTCCGCATGCACAAGGTTTGCTTGCGGTTTTCAAACTCTGCTTAATGTAAGTTTGCAACATTTCTAACTCACTCAAGTTGACGACGTGTCAAGTTCACTACAAAATCCTTCTGATGGATTTATTATTCGTTACTGTCAAGCATATCGCCAAAATAATTTTAGTCTATTTTACTCGGATGTAGAGAGTGAAAGTATAAAAAGATTAGAAAGTAAAAAGGTCGCAATATCGGATTCTTAGGATATCTGGAAAACATATTTTACAGAATTTCAATATGTGGAACGTTGGAATGTAGAAGAATCGATACCTAGACAAAAAATAGCATAGAAAACGATTCCGTATGTATCGGCTTGCTGTATTCTTATCTATTCCAACGAGCTTATATAGGCTTTCCTTATTTCGAATTTATACATTTGGAAATTCTATAAAGTAGACTTTCATCTCTTTGAAAATTTGGGACCCACTCTTTCTACAATCCATTCGTGAAAATAAAAATTTGCGAACTCAAGTTTAGAATGATTGTATAATCAACAAAATATTTTTTTAGTAACTATTATCAATATTCTAATTATTCATTTATTTTTTTACTTTCCCTTACGAATCAACATCTTCGTATAATTTTAATTGCTCATTATTATTCCCCAAAAATCGTTTTTGTGATAAAGATGCTATCTCTCAAAAATCACCATGTCAACATTTATCCGAAATTGGAAGGTAAAAATCGAATTTAAGCAAACGTGATCCTGTGCAATTCAGTGCCTTCAGAAGCAAATCGTTATTTTTTAATCTGTCCCACTTAATGATAATAGAATACGTAATTTCTTACAACACCTCAGATTTGCACGCATTCTTGATCAGTGACGATCCGTGCGTCTTTAAACGATGATATTGACTCAATTTTCTGCGCACGTATTAAATTCCTCGCAATTAACCCACGCTCATCAAGTATTTATTAGAGGACAACATATATTTGTCTTTTATTACCTTGCTTAAGTTTGTATATTAAATTTCATCCTCCAAGTGTTTGCAAATTATTGTGTATATATATATTATATATCATGTTTACGCGATACGCAATGTTCTTTGAATTTTGTACCCACTCCAACAAACGGGCGTGCACAGGTAGGTATATTAAATTCCACGGAGGAGGGTTGGTCGTTGAAAAACAAGCCTACAACGCATGAATATTAAATTTAAAATAAAGTAAAAAAATGTCAAGAGTAAGTGTTATACGTATAATATAGTATAATAATAATAATATAGAGCATGTACACAAGTTGTATACATACCTTTATTATACAACAACGTCGCGACGCTCTCGTCGCGAAACTTAAAAATTAAACCGGTTTAATTTCACGACTGCAAAGTGCAGGCCGGCTGTAATAGTATAGCTCAGTTTGAGGAAGTTGAATGGGTGTGAAAACTCGACGAGGAAAGTCTCGAGTAACTGATGGGTAAAATTTATCGTTAGACAGAACGTCGATACGCGTCGTGGCTCATTATTTCTCCCCCATAGAACGTCAGACAATATGGCGTCGGAACAAAACTGTAGTTGCGCGTTAGACGAGCTATACGATATTATATATATATATATATATATATATATATGTATATGCTTAATACATGTGCATATCTCGGTCTTCACGGGATCCTTTGCAGGAACAAGTTATACCTATCTACGGTATTTTAGGAGCGTTTGAAACGCGTAAGTTTCCCAGTTCTTTGGGTATTTTCATGCAAGAAAGAAGATCAGAAAGTTTGCCACGTGAAAGGCGTTCCAGCTTCCCGCAAATTTACGTCCAAGAAGCATACGTCACCACCATGTATGGTAACGTTTTTTCGGTGTCGTAGGTTACTCGGAAAAAAAAAATTTCGGTTACGTTTCGACCCTTTGAGAGAGGCGCTTGAAATAAATTTGACATTTTGAGTCGAGGAAGCTCGAAGAAATTGAGACCAACCAAATTTCTCCACATTATCTTGATCGACACCTAATCTTCAGAAACAGACTTCAAACCGAAGCACTAGGGCACCCTCCGAAAATCTTGTCGTTCCTGCAGTGGTGTAATTAGACTTTACGGGCCCCAGTGCGAAAAAAAGGAAGGACGATAAATCTGCAGTGGACATCTGAAAGCTGGGTTTAATTATTTCATCAACCAAAAGATAGATGAAATTCGGTTTATTCCAATATAAAATATTGTAAAATTCATGTTCAACGTAAAAAGTTTTATAGTCCGAGTCTCGTGGGCTCAATTCACGATACTTTGTGTTTCTTGTGGAGTTGCTTTTTGTTGAAAGTTTAAATAACATCATTTTTTGTGCCTGGCTGAGGCCTTCTTGAGTCAGGGGCCCCGTCGCGAGCGCATTGGATGCATTGATATAACTACGGCCCTGCAGGCCCACCAGCAGAACCGAGCTCCTCAAGAAATCTTTCAGGTTCGCTGCACCGCACTACTGGAACACCAAACCTAGTGGCATCCAAAACACCAAATGCCTAATCTCCGTCAAAGACAAACTATTCAAACACCTGTTACAACAATCTGATACCGAGTAGCTGACATGGATTTTCTGCAGTTTCCCTAACGTCACAAAACCGAATGGGGCTACGAGCCCAAAGTCGAGTGCAGACGCAACGGTCATTTCGAACAGTAGATGACGGACAAACAGAACATCTATTGTACCCTAAACCAACGAGCACTACCATACTCTCTGCAAATCATCCTTATCCCAACCACTACCTATATACTATCTCTTCCTTTTTGCTCACCCTTCACGAAATACGTCTAACAAGTAAGGTATCTCAGGTCAATTGTTCTGATTTGATTTCTTTTGTAACATGTTATAGTAGACCAATAACTAAGCGACACGTATTATTTTTTTATTAAACACTTCAAGCAAGTGAAACTACCCTAGAAACCAAGGCGTGTCAAGGGGGAAATTGTTTGTTTTTTTTAGAGAAAATTATATTTTTCATTACCCATTATGAGAAAACTTTTCCAGTTAAATTGGTTAAGAAACAGTATGTTCTTGTGGATGAAAATGCCAAATCGCCACTTGACATGCCTTACTTTGGAGGGTGGAATCACCCCTTTAAAGTGTTTATTGGCAGATAAAAAATTATACGTGTTGCTCAGTTTTTAGTGCCTGTAACATATTACGAAAGAAATCAAATGGTAGAGATTGACCTAGGATACCTTCCTTGTAAGCCATAGGTACTCACATAACCTGTTTTAATTCTACGAATAGGATCCTGCGATGACACATGAGATTGTAATTGACCAAATTAATGTAATATTTGCTATGAGTTGTCCCTCGGCTATCCACGCCTTCTTAACTCCATTTTTTTTCTCCCATTGGTTTTCCATCGTAAAATCCGTTTTCGCTAAAGAGTGTGAAAACCAGGCAGAGTGAGAGAGGGGAAGTGCAAAAGGCACGGTGCACTTTCGTTCATGGGCTTGCACGGTTGCTCGGCGAAAGAAACCGAAGGGGAGAACACAGTGATCCAATTGAAATCCGATTGAAAGAGCACTTTCATCGCGTGGACTGGTCGAGGACTATACACTTGGTATAGAGAGTGCACTCGAACTCGAACGAACTGTCGAGTCCTGAGCACGGCTGGGAACAACGGATTTGTGTGTCAACAGAGAAAACTCACGCGGATACCTCGGTAACACGCATTGTGTACTCACCTAGTAATCTTAGATACGAATAGTCTTATTTACAAACTTCAACTTGAAACACAAGTTATTCGAGAGATCTATGATAAGGAATATATATATATATATATATATATATATATATATAAGGTATGATCAGCATTCGCCACGTGGATATAATCCATCCGTAAACTCGAAACGGATGTACAGAGTGACGGTACTTACTATCGTCATTGATACAGACGTCGATTTAAATGCTTCTTGCGTCATCCACCGCTAGGTGGCGACAATCCGTTTTTCCCGTTCCCACAGGCGTACTAGTCGGCATAATAACCTACAAATTTTTTCGCAGTCAAAGAAAGTATTTACCAACAGAATTCAGGTCGGGTTAAAGAAATTGCAGGAATGAAACGCCGCGGGTTTGTAGAGAGAATTTGCATATTCAGATCTAACCTGTGTGGGATTTAATGAGACATTTTTTACTATTCAGTAGTTGAAGGTAGAAATGCACTTGGGACTTTGGGATGAGTGTGGAATTCTGTTTAAAGGAATGTTAACCACTCGAACATGTTCTGAGTAGGTACATCAAAGTATATCATTGATATCACGTGACGTTGAAGCTTACTTTATTAGTCTGTATAATATTTTTCACGATCGGTGTGATATTTTTTGGAGAAACCGCGCAATGGGTTTATTAAATTAGAATGCCCTATAATCGTTTCTGATGTCTCATTTCCAGTTTTGATCGTATCGATGAAGATTACTGTTTATGAAGAGCTGTGCGAGTACCTATTTGATTTGTTAAGCTTTGCGATTTACGTCGTGTATTGATTGACAAAAATCCTCGCACGCCTTGGAATCTTGCCTTATTAATTAAATTCAAATATATATATATATATATATATATATATATATATATATAAGGTATATTATACAACGTGTATTGTATACAATATACGAAGTAGATAAATATTGATAAAAGATATTGTTATCAATGGCGAAGTAAATTGATGTTTTGATTTCTTCAATCAAATTAAATATTGACATACTACTCACGATGAATGATCCCGTCATCAGTTATGTCCTTATCTGGATGTACGTATACGCGTCAAGATTTTAGATTTTTTTTTTTTTTCATCTGCGTAGATTATTTCGTTGCACAGATTAAAGAGCCAGTTGATATCAGACACGTGAGTAAATTTTCGCAAATTAAAAATACAATAATTATTCGTTGAAAGTCTCCAGTTTATATACTGATGTAAAAAATTTACGTAAATCAGCACCCAGATGAAATATCAATATTATGAATTCAAATTTTTTGCAATTCGAGTTTGAGAAAAAAACAAAAAAAAAAAAAAAACACGAACCTGAACATCTGTCAAAACCGAAAAAAGTCTTCTTTTACAGATGTGAAAAAAAAAGTTGCAACAGAAACTTTTGATAATTTGATTTCAAAATTCACGAGAACATCTATTTCTAAAAAAACAACAAGTTACTTTCGTATTTTTTTTTTCTCGTGACAGAGAGAGAGAGAGAGAGAGAGAGATAGAGAGAGCGAAAAAGTGGTGTTTACACATTTTCTGGACACATTCACGAAGATGGGAACAAAGAGGGATAATTTTATTTACCTGAATGCGGCGAAGCCAGACGGGCGAACGAGATGCGGTGAAACGAAAAAAGGGGGCTCGGGGAGGGGGAGGGGGGGAAGGCAGGGGATGTTTGCTTGTAAGTCCACCTCTCACCCCTCCGTGAGCTCGGTTTTCCTTGAGGGATAGTTTCGGAGTGTAAGTAAACCCTGTAACGACACCTCCGGCATCCCAAGGTTCTGCACCCCTTGCAACTTCCGCAAAAGAGGAATGTCCACCCGTCGTCGTGACGTGACGCGACGCCACGACGCCACGAACGGCTCCGACCAGGGTTCCGACGATGCGAATCCTTTATTATTCATATCCCATAGTCCCGGGTGTTTATGAGCTACCCTCGGCAACTGGCCTCGTGGTCATCCCCTGTCGGCCCTTCAACGTCGACAAAACTCGATCGTTCGCCAAGGACGGTCTGCTCTCCAATGTATGGACGGAACCCAGTCCTTTGTCATTAAAACCCCCGCTAGTCGTCCAAGCGAATCAGTTTATTGACCGCATTGAGTTTCCGCTATTTTTCATCTTCGGTTCTTCATTTTCCGCCACGGTTACTCCTCGTCTTATTTTGTTACTCGTCAAACGTCGAGTAGCGACTTCTTCTTTCAGATTTTTTTAAAGAAGCAATTTTTTTTTTCCAACAGTTTGTTCTCTATAGTTTTAGACGTATTTCTGTAAAAGTCGATTGCAAAAATTCTGCATAGATCCAAAGTTATGGGATAAAATGTAAATGTCCGACGAAAGAGGCTAGAACAGCTCGTCGTCGACTGTCGACATGATAACTCGTACAGTTTTGAACAATTTTTTGATGCGATTTTTTCAGAAATTTGAAACAGTTTTCTCTATAGTCTGCCGAGGCGGATTTTTGATATTTTGATTTCGAAATTTTATAAAAATAATTAAAGTGTAAAATTTATCACGTAAAACGCATACTTTTTTTTAAACTGCCATAAATTGCCAAGTTCTTCGAAATTCAAAATTCCTCGACAGACTGTAACTACAACTTTATTTCACAAGAATTTTTCCAAAATTTTGCAGATCGATTAAAATTCACCGGAGACATGACGTCGACCGTGGAGCAACTTTTTTTTCTTACAGTTGTGTATCACATGATTTTTTATACACTAATTTTTGTAAGAATAAAATGAAATAAATTTTTTTTACAAAGTTTAAAAACCAACAAACAATGTATACTATTTATTTGTATTAATTTCTATTGTTATCCCTATTAAATTTTTATTTTTTTTTCTTGTAGCGCATTTTTGGCGCTGCTAGACGTATGTAAGGCCTCAAAAGTATAGGAAACCTCCGTTTTGAATTAAATATGTAAAAAAATAAATGATAGTTGATGAAATAAAAAAATTTTCTGCCGTTTCCAGCACGATTGTATAAATGCATATTACATGTAACAACGTGGAACGGTTTATTTCGAGGGACGACCATCAGCCCAACTGCCTCGATTCTACCACAGGCCATTTGTTTTCGAATGAGATCGTAAAACTTTTGCGGGTATCTATTCGTCCCACCTGACCGAAGGTCTCGGGTCACTCGATCCCTTGACCACGCGGTGACTTGATGCTCCAGACTTGCCGAGAATTTCTCGCGAATAATACATATGTATACATACATATATATGTATGTGTGTAAGTATGTATGCGAGAAACGGGATAGTCGTGAGTTGGAAAGTTCAACGTGACAAATGCTTCCTTTGTTCGATCGATTTGTGGAACCCTTTTTCGTTTCTTCCGTTCTTTTTTCATCACTTTGACACAAGGTAAAAAAAAAAAAAAATCACAGCGTCGGATCCGAGATTTGTCGAAATTTTTCAAGCATTCATGGCATCTGAAATATAGATATAGACAATTCGAGTGAAGATGTAACGTTATGCACCGTTTTCTTCTTTTAACTTACATTTTTTTTTTTTTTAATATGAATAATATGGAAATAATTCACGGAGTTTGTATTGTAATCCGGATAAAGGAAGTTAAGGAAAAATGAATTTTAACGAACGAGTTGGAAATCGTTGAACGTCAATCAATCTAACGAGGCCGTATATTCGTTAGTCCGTATATCAGACTAGATGCAATTATAAATTGCAATTATTTTTCGCTATTTACCCTTTAAATTGCAAACGAAAAATTGATTCCAATGAAACTGTAGATAATCGGTGTTCTTTGTACTGAATTAATTTGTTCGCAGCGAAATAAAAAGAAAGAAACAAGTTTTTTAAGGGTGATTAATGATTCCACAAATTTCTGCAGACCATGTGAGTAATTTGCTCTCCAGGTAAAGAAGCCATCTACATCCTAGCGTGCTACATAGTAAAAAGCAATCGCTCCGTTCCAGAGCGAGGTTTTACCTCTGAGTAGTTCGCTTTACAGAGGTAGAGGCGTAACCTCCGAAATGTATTATTCAGGCACAGAATCCCTGTATTAAGATGTTGTAAAGATTGCATAATTAAACTGGACTTTCGACGATGAGGTTTTTTTGTCCGTTCTTTTCTTTTTTTTTCATTTTTATTGTTTTATTATTTTTTACCTGCATTATTACTAACTGAAACGATGAAACAACAAAACACATGCTGCCATTACTATGCATTCTCCTGCATAAACTACAGGCTGTTTCATATTTGCTTGCAATCTTCTTTGTTGAACAGTTTTTCGATTACCGAGCAAATTCGTAGGATTATGTTACTCGAAGGACGAGAAGACAGGTTCGCCACAGTCATGGCGAACGATAAAGTGGACTTTTGGTACATGCTGTGTACAGGTATATGACTATGTAAATATATGTATACGCATTAGGGTGATTATATTTGAACTACTATTTTTTTTTCAGTCCCCATCGAAAATTTTGTTCAATATGTCAAACCAAAAATTCCCTAAAAGTTATAGCCCTTAATATTAATATTAAGTACTCGCCCAGGGCGTGAAAAGATTTCCCATATAAAATACTCGTGAATCGAAGCGTTTTTTTTTTTCAAATCTCTATAACTCTTTTCGGTCTAAAGGACCTTTTTTGTAGGAAATAAAATTTCCAACAAAGTTTTTCTTTACAATTTCTTGGTACAGTCAATCATTTTGGAGATAACAGCGAAAAAAGGAGAATTTTGGGTAAAAATCAACTTTAGTGCCCTGTACCATCTCACAAATGTAAGTTGCACTTATACCGTTCTAAACACTTTTAAAGATCGTACAATTCTGCGTAATTTGCGACCAAGACCAATGTCATGTCATAAAATTCCGCTGAGTTGTAGAGATTTGAAAAAAAAAACGATTCTATTCACGTGTATTTTATATGGGAAATCTTTTCACGCCCTGGGCGAGTAGTTAATATTAATATTAAGGGCTATAACTTTTAGGGAATTTTTTGTTCGACATATAGAACAAAATTTTCGATGGGGATTGAAAAAAAAAAATATTCGTTCAAATATAATCACCCTAATATGCATGTACCAAGATGTTCACGAGGGTATCAATTGTGCTTCAAAAAATTCCAGCTACAATCTTTAGGCGTAATATAAGCAGATCGACAAGTTAACAGAAGCTGAGAGAAGAATGAAGAGGAATACGAGTATAATATACAAAGCGACGCCAGTCAGATTGGGTTTGATGCTGATTAAGTTTTACTCAAGCTTCGAGACGCACGCGACAAATGCAGAACCGAGTCTGCGTGCTAATTTCAATTCTATTGTTATTTTGTGGCAAAGAAAATAGCGGGGAAGATAATCTCCGCTAATTCTAACGATCTTGAATTCTCTGTCGACGCGCAGCGCTTATTATGTACCGCTAATCAGGATTATTCACTCTTGTCGTCAAGAGAACAGAGCTTCGAAATGGCTTTTGCAGTGAAATTATACGACAACAAATTTCCATGCGAAATCTATGACGTTTTTAGATGCTACGTTGAGAAAATAAAACTTTACAAGTAGCATCCAGTTTTTCCATGGAGCAGGTCGATTCTGTGATAATACATATTCAATTGAATCTACGAATCTTCGATCAACCTCGATCAGTTGTACAAACAAAATGATTTCAATATCAATCCTAGAATCTCGAGCTTTTATCTCTCTTTTTTTCAATTTCAATTTATTTGTATTTAATTAACCGCAATCTAATTACTTATAAATGATATTGAGGTGAATTAAAAGATGGGGAATTATTCAAAGGATCATCTGCTCAACTCTAAACTCATTATGATCAGAGTGTATAAAAAAGATTCAGATGCACCACGGTTGAATTAAAATTATAACAATATAAAAAGAGGTCTACTCTTTTTGAATTACCTTGTCACATTTTGGGATTGAAATAAGTTAAAAACTTTTAAGAACAATCTTACTCGCTGTATCTTCACAAAATGTACAAAGTGATTCGGAAAAATTATCCACTTCTGTCCGTCTGTGATGAGAATATTCTAAACAATGTTGCGGATCAAGTGCGTTAACTAACGCTGACAACAAGGTTGTTTATACATGATAAAAATTCACGCGGTCTATCAGTTCTGTGATGTCTGGATTAGCGATATACGCATTGGCGAAATGAGCGTAAAGTAAATAATTGGATGCTATTCCAATCTCTGAATCTTCCGGAATATCAGTTAAGATTTCAAATATTATCTTTTGACGTTGATGGACGGAGAAGAGATCGTAGTTTACGATTTTAGTATCAGGCTGATAACATCGGCGCTGCTAATGATATCTCGAAGGCTATCTTTGTGTGCATGCAAGCGGCTAATTCAGCTATGAAGTACCGAAAACTTGGTAAACCGAATTTAATTTGACAAATGTACGGCAGGACAAATTGCTTTTACCAACTAAAACCACAGTTTCCCAACTAACCAGGCAACGTCCAATCGTCCTGGTGGTTGCCGTCCGGTAAAACCCATGAAACTTGACCCACCTCGGTGGAATAACCAATGATCGAATACCCACGAATGCGGAACGTGCGACTTGAATTGCATGCAGTTTCACATGTGCGATTGGTTTTTTAGGATTTTGCGCTTTGCTGAATCTAAAGCTGAAACTCCGAAATGCTCTATCCAAGCCATTTGGGTTGAGAATATTGAAATCCATTTGAATTGAATTGAAATTGAGAGATTTTCACTGTGATTATTGTAGTAAAGTTGAAACCTGGGGCCTGTCAGTTTTCACAAAGATGAAGATCAGTCGTATAGTTTTTCTTTGTCATGATATGCCGATTTTGATTGATAAGCGTGATAAATAGCACTAAGTCACGCGTCATGTATGTAGTTAAACGAGATAAATTCAAAGCCGAAATAGTATAAAAGAAGCCAACCAACGGCTACAAACAAATTCACATCTGGGCTCCATAAGACAGAGCATCAAGTGTGGTTTGGAAGATGATGAAAATTGCGATCCTGTTCGCCCTCGTGGCTGCCGCTGGTGAGTAACCAAACCTCTATCTACATCTTGTGGAGAATATTTTTCAATCAGAATTATACGTTTCTCACCAAGTGAATGACATTACATCTGCTTTACGAAAAGCAAGCTTGCCAAGTGCGAGTTCGCATTCTCCTGTAACTCAGATTGCTCGTTCATTTTAACATTTGTGAAATTTCAACCATGGAAAAAAAACATTCCTGAGTAAATGTAACACAAAACAGCAAGTATTTACTGTTTCAAAAAAACCTGACCGTCTGTGTTTTAGTTGCGGACCCCGCATCCCGCCTGAACGAGCTGAGCCCCACCGGGCGTATCGTCGGTGGTGTTGCTACCTCCATCGATGAAGTACCTTACCAGGTATCTCTCCAGGTCTTCGGCTCCCACATCTGTGGTGGTGCCCTGATTTCAAGCACCTGGGTCTTGACCGCTGCTCACTGCATGGTCTACCCCACTAGCTGGTTCACCATCCGCTCTGGATCCACCCTTTCCAACAGCGGCGGTAGCACAACCTCGTTCGCCTCCGTCATCAACCACGCCAGCTACGGTTCGAACAGATGGGGAGTCCCAATCAACGACATTGCTCTCATCCGTCTGAGCAGCGCCGTCTCCCTGGGATCCACCCGTGCCGCCATTTCTCTGTACAACGCCAACGAGGAAGCCGTTGTCGGTTCTTCCGCCGTCATCACCGGATGGGGTGCCCTCACCGAGGGAGGCAGTGCTCCCACCGTCCTCCAGACCGTCACCGTCCCAATTGTCTCCAAGTCTGACTGCAACTCCGCCTACCGCATCTGGGGAGGACTTCCCGACGGCCAGATCTGTGCCGCTGTTCCTGAGGGAGGCAAGGACGCCTGCCAGGGTGACTCTGGTGGTCCCCTCGCCATCAGCGGACGTCTCGCTGGTGTCGTTTCCTGGGGTAACGGATGTGCCCGCGCTGGATGGCCCGGTGTATACACCGAGGTCGCTTCCTACCGCAGCTGGATCTCCACCAACGCTGGAATCTAAGAAGCAGTCTCTAAACTGCACCCTGCTGACCTTCCACCCAATGGCAAGGCTTGATTTCATTCACGATATTGTAATATCAACCGAAATAAAGCAATACAGTTGAAAAAAATGTCAAAAAATTTATTCATTCTTCTACACACCTATCGTAGAAACCAGCTGGTAAAAGGACATTTGACGGAAGGGTCTTCAGGCGGCTCAAACGAGTCGACGCTGACAGATGTCCAGGCAGCCATGACAGTCTCATTGCCTCTCCAGGCTTTAGATAACAGTACCCTTAAGATGCAGAAGATTTCCTCCGCTAACCTTCCGATTTTTGTTTGTACAAATGGTAATCGTTCCATTGCAAAATTGCAAAAAGCGAAATTATTCTATCAACTCTAAATCCTTTATCGAGACATGAGAATTCTTAATATTGAGTGCTTGAGACATTGATTTCCAAATCTTTCATGCGATATCTAGGCTTGTGAGAGAGTATTCTTCTGTCTAGCATCAAGAGAGAGACACTTCTGTCTAACATCTCCAGGTATTTCATCAAAGTGAGTAGAATATCTATTACATTACCCGCACTACTGACAGAATTTATATAGATTTGATAAGGATAATTGATTATATTAGCTCGCATATAATTTATTCAATTAATCGCAATTCGTCTGGTGCTATAAGACTATAAAGACATCTTGTCAGTACAACAAAACCAGTCAAGTCTTTCCCTCGTGAAAACAAAAGACTCGCGTCTGAAAATGATGAAGCTCGTAGTGACGCTTATTCTTGTGGCCGGCGTTTTCGGTAAGTAACTCCCGAGAAACTTAGCAGCAATCTAGTTCTAAACACTAGTTCCGAGTCCAAATATGAAGTACTTATTCTCTCAGAACCCAACGCCCGGAGAATGTCGAATTTCATTCATAAAAAACATTCCGATTCCAGCCCAAGACCCTCGGCTCCACCACAACGATCTGACAATGAGTCCCACGGGCCGCATCGTTGGTGGAGTGGCAACCTCAATCGACGAGGTTCCCTATCAGGTCTCGCTACTAGTTTACGGATCTCACATCTGCGGCGGAAGCATAATATCTGCAAACTGGGTCCTCACCGCTGCTCACTGCATGGTGTACTCGATTGGCTAGTACGCGATCCGGGCTGGATCCACACTCTCGAACCGGGGTGGAACCGTCAGCCTCGTCGCCACCATAAAAATCCACGAGAGCTACGGAACAAACTCCTTTGGGATTCCCCTGAACGACGTCGCCCTCGTCAGGCCGGGATCCGCATTTATCCTGGACTCGGTTCGCGCAGCGATCCCCCTCTACTCGGCCGGAGAAGAGGCCAAAGTGGGTTCCGACGCCGTGATCACCGGGTGGGGTACTCTAGCAGAGGGTGGCAGTTCTACCACCGTTCTGCAGACAGTTACCATCCCCATCGTTTCCAAATCTGACTGCAGTGCCGCCTATGCAACACTGGGCGGACTCCCCGATCATCAGATTTGCGCAGCTGTACTTGAAGGAGGCAAAGTGCCTGCCAAGGCGATTCTGGCGGTCCTCTCGCCATCGACGGACGTCTCGCCGGTATTGTGTCCTGGGGTAACGGATGTGCTCGTCCTGGATTTCCCGGCGTCTACGCCGAGGTCGCCGCTTACCGCAACTGGATTTTCGCTAATGCCGAAGTATAAAGTCACGCAGCTATGAATTGTTCATATCTAATGGTACCGATCGTAGTAGCTCAGGGGCTAGAACTCGAGTCTACGGAGCGGGAGGACTCGGGTTCAAGTCCCCGGCCGTAGGGTGAGGCTCTGAACGGTGACTTGCAAAAATGTAAGGTGGGTCACGCCGTTCAGACGCCTGCTTGCTGGTCGGTGGCTTGAACTCGGGTCCGGCTACATTCAGACAAGGTTTTTTCATCAGTTTCCCGTGTCCCTCGTAGGAATGAAAGTGTTTCTATCTGCGACTGGCAACCCTGATTTACTCTCCCGCGCTGAGTTTTAAGATTTCAAGCATCGTTATTGTAATATAAATAGAGACATTATTATTATTGTTGTTGTTGTTATGATTACCTCGGAATAAGTGTTCCAAGTGTATATTGTTGTTCCACGGTCAAGAATAAATTGTATTTATGCAAAACAAGTAGAATTTATACAAAATGGTAGTTTCGTTTATTGCTACTACCACTAGTAGGTACTACTGGTGATATGAGAATAGAATTATTCAATACTGAGAAATTAGAGAATCGAGTCTGAATATATCATCGGTACAACTAGCAAAGCTAGAATCTTACTTAGGATGCCTGTGAGATGCCATTTCAATTACGTTACGTCCAAACAAAGTAATTTCCACATTTGGGTCTTAAGTGACTGTCATAAAAAGCGTACATTTTCGTACGAGAAACGGTGGACTTTTTTTTGGCAGTTAACTTGTTGTTAGAAAACTTGGATGCCTTTTTCCAGCGAGGGTATCGTTTTTATACGGGTATAGTTGACTGTGCCGAGCAGCGGGTTGTAGCTTGACCTGTCTTAGGCCTTACTTTTCTGTAAAGTGGGTTGACAATATTGGAAGAATAGAAGTATTTGTAACCCATTTTGGTTGCCTTTCGGTAGACTTGATTGAACAGTATTTATAAAATAAAATATTTGTTCAAGTATAATGAAACATAAATGGTGATTTCACCGAGAAATAAATAATGGGACGTAAGTATTTGTGAGAAAGAATATGAAGTATTTTTAACTATCCATTATCATCTTACACGTGGAAACTAAAGGCAGAGCTGACTTTGAAGAAGAGGACTTCTACCTCGAAATTGGGTAAGGCTAGAATACCATACCATTCAAAATTATTAGAATTCCGGAAGATGACATCAAATTTAATGTGCAAAATTATAGAAACAAAGAAACGGCTTAGAGCGAGATATTCATCTAGAATATTATAACTTTGAGGTAGTGAAACAGTTCACCTAACTAGGATTACTGTCAGAACTTATAACAAACAACGAAGAAACAAAGAGAGGTACGAAGCGAAGAACCGCAACAAATCGCACCTTTTTCTTGCTACTATCCGTCAGGAAGTCGAAAAACGTCTTCGGGAAAACAAAGTTACGGCTCTACAAGACACTCATCCATGTGGTACTTCTTTGGAAAAACATAGCCTAAACAATTACTACTATTCCAAGGCTACTGGATAGCTTTCAGATAAGAAGGTTGCGACAGGGGATTCTGGAGAATAAAATACAAACACGAACTGTACCAGCTGCACAAGGAACCCAATCTTTCGACACATATCAGATTCATAACGACGATGTATGGGTACCAAATGAGGTCTTATCTGAGAAACCAAAATGACAAACTTCCACCGGGAAACCAAAACTGCGATAGTTGGAAAGCGTTTTCCGGGAGAGGACGAATTCATGAAAAAACTGCCAAGAATGGAAGAGGCTAACTCGAAAAATTTGACTTGGTCTACAGTACTATCGATTGAAAAAAGTGACTGAATCCCCTGTTTGCTGTGTCCGGTACTGTACCTGTCAAGCAGCGGACAGTAAGTGATCGTAGTGTACATAAAACTCTAAAGTATCAAGTCTACGGAAAATGATTGGATATTGATGCGTCTGCATATAAAATCGTTAATTATGACTGCCAGAATTAGAGGACTGATGGAATCTGAGCTTACCCAATCTCGGCACAGATATATATAAAGATAAAAATCGGTGAAGTGTTCGTTTGTTTGATTGACGGGACGAGATTAATTGAATAAGATATTTAATCACACGCAGTCACGTGGTGTAGATTCAGGTAATCGTGATAAAATTATAGCCAGAATGGTATAAAAAGAGCCGGCAGACAAATGTTAAACAACTCCCATCCGGATTTCAGAAATCGAAGCATCAAGCGCGGTTCTGAAGATGATGAAAGTTGCGATCCTGTTTGCCCTCGTGGCTGCCGCTGGTGAGTAAGCTAACCAACCCTCTTCCACATCGTGTGGAGAAAATTTTTCAATCGCAATTAAATTCCATCCACCAAATAAATGGTGTTCGCTCTGCTTCGCGGGAGAAAAACTTTCCAAGTTCGAGTTAGAAGAGCAGCCCCGTGTCACTTGAATTAATTTTTTTTCATTATCTGGGAAGTATTCAACATTGAAGTAGTACGTGCCTGACTGGAAGTTTCACGGACCAGCGAGCGTTGACCGTGCAACAATAACCTGACCATTTGTGTTTCAGTTGCGGAGCCCGTGTCCCGCCTGAACGAGCTGAGCCCCACCGGGCGTATCGTCGGTGGTGTCGCTACCTCCATCGATGAAGTACCCTACCAGGTATCTCTCCAGGTCTTCGGCTCCCACATCTGTGGTGGTGCCCTCATCTCCGACACCTGGGTCTTGACCGCTGCTCACTGCATGGTCTACCCCACTTCCTGGTTCACCATCCGCTCTGGATCCACCCTTTCCAACAGCGGCGGTAGCACAACCTCGTTCGCCTCCGTCATCAACCACGCCAGCTACAGCTCGAACAGATGGGGAATCCCAATCAACGACATTGCTCTCATCCGTCTGAGCAGCGCCGTCTCCCTGGGCTCCACCCGTGCCGCCATTTCTCTGTACAACGCCAACGAGGAAGCCGTTGTCGGTGCTTCCGCCGTCATCACCGGATGGGGTGCCCTCACCGAGGGAGGCAGTTCTCCAGTCGTCCTCCAGACCGTCACCGTCCCAATTGTCTCCAAGTCTGACTGCAGCTCCGCCTACAGCATCTGGGGAGGACTTCCCGACGGCCAGATCTGTGCCGCTGTTCCTGAGGGAGGCATGGACGCCTGCCAAGGCGACTCTGGTGGTCCCCTCGCCATCAGCGGACGTCTCGCTGGTGTCGTTTCCTGGGGTAACGGATGTGCCCGCGCTGGATGGCCCGGTGTATACACCGAGGTCGCTTCCTACCGCAGCTGGATCTCCACCAACTCTGGAATCTAAGAAGCACTCGCTTAACTGGACTTCTCTACCCTCTAATCAACTGTGAGGCTCTACTTTATGCCTGAACTTGTAATATCAACAAAAATAAAGCAATTCAAATGAAAATTTTTCCGAAGATCCATTAACCATCCCACACCCCTATCAACGCACCTTCGTAAAAGAAAGTCCATTCCAAATAAATCGATGTCGGTGAAGCGATATTCATGCATGTCCAGGCAGTCTTGAAAGACTTCCTGTCTCTGACTGTACAGAGCAGTTATACTTAAGGGTACCGATAAATCCCTTCATCCACCTTACTATGCTTATTGGCAACTGTTTTATTGCAAATCATTTTCTTCAATGACACGAGATTCCGTGTTTGACAACTTCATTTTTCAAATCTTTCTCTGGCCTTTCAGTTTCATTACAGAACTTCTTGCCCATCCAGCTTCCGCAAAGTGCAATCGAACTAGGCAGAATATCTATCACATCAAATACCCTATAAAAGAATTCATTTCGATTCAATAACGATAATCAATTAACCAAGGTCACATCTAATTTATGCAATTAATTGCCACACATCTTGTAACAGGCAAGTATTGACATCTATCAGTAATTACAGTAGTAAGAAAACAAGGTACCGACAAACTACCAGAGTCAAGTAGATCCTACGTCACCAACAAAGCAAATCATGTGTAGGTAGTACAACTCTCCACCAGGTTACCAACTCACCCCACTCTCTCTGGAGTCGTCAAACACATTTTGAAAAGTTGTCCAAAAATGAATTATATATTCAAAAAGGTAAGAGTCTATCACATAAGACGCATATTTTTTCGTTATTTCTTTATGTCGATAACGATACGATAATAATTCGTATTTCAACCTCAGTCAGGTCAAAATGATAAACTTTAATCTGGTATTCCTGGTGAAAGGTAAGTCCTAGAAAGTTAAAACTTGGCGAAGTTTCCAATCTTAGTAGACACTAAAAGAGGACAAATTTTCAGAAAAATCAATATTTTGACGTCCAGATCATTCCTTGATAATTGGTGGACTGGCCCATATTATTGTTTCACCGTCAAGAGTGAATCGCAATTGAAGAAAAACAAGTAAGCATTTATCTCAAACTGTAATTCACAGTACATTTATTGTTACAACCACTAGTAACACTAGCGATATGAGAATAGAATTTTTCAGTACTGAACATTCGTGAAACTAGAGAATCAAATTGAAGTACATCATCGGTACAACTAGCACTAGCAGGCAAGCTAGAATCTTACTTTGGGTGCCTGTAGGATGCCATTTAAATTACCTTCGGCTCAAAGAATTATACAAATATTTTTGTGGACTAATAGATTCAAAGAGTGGCAGCCGTATGATTGTTTAAAATTTCGGATGACGAACTGAGCCACGTCATGCAAGCCGTCACTAATATTTGGCAGGATTTTAAAGTTTAGCAACGAGTGAATTATGTAGTGGTACTAATCGAATTCAATCGAACACGTACTTTATTGGTCACGCCATGATATGCTATAATGGACATCAGCTAGAGTTTTCCCCTACATTTCTTGCCCGGTCTGTGTTTTATGTAGCAATCTGTGTTTGGATCCTACGGACTGCGATTGATTTCAGAGATTCACTGAGGTTTTATTAGCAACTGAATTCGCTACCTGTCTTAGGACAATCGAATGACGTAATTTGTCGGGGACACGTATGGCAGGCAGAAGATCAACCATTGAACGACCGACGAAAACGAAATGGACGATTATGAAGACAATTTCAGTATTTCCAGCTAGCTGATCAATATCTCGCAGAGAAATTAAGTGAAGTTTTTGAGACTACACAAGTCGATTGATCCTGTTATCAATAATGATAATAACGAGGAATGAGCAGACTATACGTTGCCTCACGACATCCTCATATGTTTTATAAAATGGAGAAGTTATACAAGCTGAAATGAGATATAACCAATTCTCGATTCGATAAATCATTGAGTAAATATTAGAGTATTTAGAATTGTTTGGAAAACTGGTGAAACCAAAATATGTCCAAAAACTAGTTTGGTCACTTTCATGCGAAACGGGTTCAAGACAACATTTTAAAACTTTTTTTCAGCAATGCCGGACTTCTGTGGAGAAATTGAAAATGTAAATGATATCGCTTTACAAATTCCATCAGTAATCAGCAATTTGAACCTCAACAAATTTTTTACAGCTCAAATTTGGCACCGAAAAAATTGATAAAAATCCCTTAGAAAAACACAAGTATTTGAAAAAATGATGATTTTTTAAATAATTTTCAAAGCGAAAGTGTTGTCCAAATCGTATAACAATTGAAAATCACGTTTCTGTTGGTTTAAAGCCTAGGACTGAGGATAGTTGGTTCAAATTTAGTCAAACTTGTTATTTTGGGACTAACAGCAAGTTTATATATGACTAAGCCGATTTGATTAAGGGGTAAATTTCACATCCAAACCTGGTTAGGTCCTTTAATCGTCAGCAGTACAACAATTTAGTACGTGTAAGAAAGAATATGAAGTATTTTCAACTATCCATTATCATCTCACACATGCAAACTAAAGGCGGAGCTGATTTTAAAGATGAGGACTTCTACCTCAAAGTTGGGTAAGGCTAGAATACCATACCATTCAACATTATTAGAATTCTGGAAGATGAGATCAAATTTAATGTGCAAAATTATAGAAACAAAGAAACGGTTTAGAGCGAGATATTCATCTGGAATATTATAACTTTGAGGTGACAAAACGGTTCACCTAACTAGGATTATTACCAGAACTTATAACAAACAACGAAGAGACAAAGAGAGTTACGAAGCGAAGAGCCGTAGCAAATCGCACCTTTTTCTCACTACTATCCGTCATGAAGTCGAGAAACGTTTTCAGAAAAACAAAATTACGGCTCTAAAAGACACTCATCCATGTGGTACCATTTTAGAAAAACATAGCCTAAACAATCACTACTATTCCATGGCTACTGGATAGCTTTCAGAGTAGAAGGTTGCGACAGGGGATTCTGGAGAATAAAATGCAAACACGAACTGTACCAGCTGCACAAGGAACCCAATCTTTCAATTTATATCAGATTCACAACAGAGATGTATGGGTACCAGAGAAAGTCTTGACTGAGAAACCAAAAGGACAAACTTCGGAAAAGCGTTTTCCGGGAGAGGACGAATTCATGAAAAAACTGCCAAGAATGGAAAAGGCTAACTCGAAAAGTTTGACTTGGTCTACAGTACTATCGATTGAAAAAAGTGACTGAATCCCCCGTTTGCTGTGTCCGGTACTGTACCTGTCGAGCAGCGGACAGCAAGTAATCGTGGTGTACATAACTCTGAAGTATCAAGTCTACGGAAAATGATTAGATATTGATGCGTCTGCATATAAAATCGTTAATTATGACTGCCAGAATTGGAGGACTGATGAAATCTGAGCTTACCCAATCTTGGGACTGATATATAAAGATAAGAATCAGTAAGGCGTTCGTTTGTTTGATTGACCGGACGAGATTAATTGAAAAAAATATTTAATAACACGCAATCACGTGGTGTAGATTCAGGTAATCGTGATAAAATTATAGCCAGAATGGTATAAAAAGAGCCGGCAGACAAATGTTAAACAACTCCCATCCGGATTTCAGAAATCGAAGCATCAAGCGCGGTTCTGAAGATGATGAAAGTTGCGATCCTGTTTGCCCTCGTGGCTGCCGCTGGTGAGTAAGCTAACCAACCCTCTTCCACATCGTGTGGAGAAAATTTTTCAATCGCAATTAAATTCCATCCACCAAATAAATGGTGTTCGCTCTGCTTCGCGGGAGAAAAACTTTCCAAGTTCGAGTTAGAAGAGCAGCCCCGTGTCACTTGAATTAATTTTTTTTCATTATCTGGGAAGTATTCAACATTGAAGTAGTACGTGCCTGACTGGAAGTTTCACGGACCAGCGAGCGTTGACCGTGCAACAATAACCTGACCATTTGTGTTTCAGTTGCGGAGCCCGTGTCCCGCCTGAACGAGCTGAGCCCCACCGGGCGTATCGTCGGTGGTGTCGCTACCTCCATCGATGAAGTACCCTACCAGGTATCTCTCCAGGTCTTCGGCTCCCACATCTGTGGTGGTGCCCTCATCTCCGACACCTGGGTCTTGACCGCTGCTCACTGCATGGTCTACCCCACTTCCTGGTTCACCATCCGCTCTGGATCCACCCTTTCCAACAGCGGCGGTAGCACGACCTCGTTCGCCTCCGTCATCAACCACGCCAGCTACAGCTCGAACAGATGGGGAATCCCAATCAACGACATTGCTCTCATCCGTCTGAGCAGCGCCGTCTCCCTGGGATCCACCCGTGCCGCCATTTCTCTGTACAACGCCAACGAGGAAGCCGTTGTCGGTGCTTCCGCCGTCATCACCGGATGGGGTGCCCTCACCGAGGGAGGCAGTTCTCCAGTCGTCCTCCAGACCGTCACCGTCCCAATTGTCTCCAAGTCTGACTGCAGCTCCGCCTACAGCATCTGGGGAGGACTTCCCGACGGCCAGATCTGTGCCGCTGTTCCTGAGGGAGGCATGGACGCCTGCCAAGGCGACTCTGGTGGTCCCCTCGCCATCAGCGGACGTCTCGCTGGTGTCGTTTCCTGGGGTAACGGATGTGCCCGCGCTGGATGGCCCGGTGTATACACCGAGGTCGCTTCCTACCGCAGCTGGATCTCCACCAACTCTGGAATCTAAGAAGCACTCGCTTAACTGGACTTCTCTACCCTCTAATCAACTGTGAGGCTCTACTTTATGCCTGAACTTGTAATATCAACAAAAATAAAGCAATTCAAATGAAAATTTTTCCGAAGATCCATTAACCATCCCACACCCCTATCAACGCACCTTCGTAAAAGAAAGTCCATTCCAAATAAATCGATGTCGGTGAAGCGATATTCATGCATGTCCAGGCAGTCTTGAAAGACTTCCTGTCTCTGACTGTACAGAGCAGTTATACTTAAGGGTACCGATAAATCCCTTCATCCACCTTACTATGCTTATTGGCAACTGTTTTATTGCAAATCATTTTCTTCAATGACACGAGATTCCGTGTTTGACAACTTCATTTTTCAAATCTTTCTCTGGCCTTTCAGTTTCATTACAGAACTTCTTGCCCATCCAGCTTCCGCAAAGTGCAATCGAACTAGGCAGAATATCTATCACATCAAATACCCTATAAAAGAATTCATTTCGATTCAATAACGATAATCAATTAACCAAGGTCACATCTAATTTATGCAATTAATTGCCACACATCTTGTAACAGGCAAGTATTGACATCTATCAGTAATTACAGTAGTAAGAAAACAAGGTACCGACAAACTACCAGAGTCAAGTAGATCCTACGTCACCAACAAAGCAAATCATGTGTAGGTAGTACAACTCTCCACCAGGTTACCAACTCACCCCACTCGCTCTGGAGTCGTCAAACACATTTTGAAAAGTTGTCCAAAAATGAATTATATATTCAAAAAGGTAAGAGTCTATCACATAAGACGCATATTTTTTCGTTATTTCTTTATGTCGATAACGATACGATAATAATTCGTATTTCAACCTCAGTCAGGTCAAAATGATAAACTTTAATCTGGTATTCCTGGTGAAAGGTAAGTCCTAGAAAGTTAAAACTTGGCGAAGTTTCCAATCTTAGTAGACACTAAAAGAGGACAAATTTTCAGAAAAATCAATATTTTGACGTCCAGATCATTCCTTGATAATTGGTGGACTGGCCCATATTATTGTTTCACCGTCAAGAGTGAATCGCAATTGAAGAAAAACAAGTAAGCATTTATCTCAAACTGTAATTCACAGTACATTTATTGTTACAACCACTAGTAACACTAGCGATATGAGAATAGAATTTTTCAGTACTGAACATTCGTGAAACTAGAGAATCAAATTGAAGTACATCATCGGTACAACTAGCACTAGCAGGCAAGCTAGAATCTTACTTTGGGTGCCTGTAGGATGCCATTTAAATTACCTTCGGCTCAAAGAATTATACAAATATTTTTGTGGACTAATAGATTCAAAGAGTGGCAGCCGTATGATTGTTTAAAATTTCGGATGACGAACTGAGCCACGTCATGCAAGCCGTCACTAATATTTGGCAGGATTTTAAAGTTTAGCAACGAGTGAATTATGTAGTGGTACTAATCGAATTCAATCGAACACGTACTTTATTGGTCACGCCATGATATGCTATAATGGACATCAGCTAGAGTTTTCCCCTACATTTCTTGCCCGGTCTGTGTTTTATGTAGCAATCTGTGTTTGGATCCTACGGACTGCGATTGATTTAAGAGATTCACTGAGGTTTTATTAGCAACTGAATTCGCTACCTGTCTTAGGACAATCGAATGACGTAATTTGTCGGGGACACGTATGGCAGGCAGAAGATCAACCATTGAACGACCGACGAAAACGAAATGGACGATTATGAAGACAATTTCAGTATTTCCAGCTAGCTGATCAATATCTCGCAGAGAAATTAAGTGAAGTTTTTGAGACTACACAAGTCGATTGATCCTGTTATCAATAATGATAATAACGAGGAATGAGCAGACTATACGTTGCCTCACGACATCCTCATATGTTTTATAAAATGGAGAAGTTATACCAGCTGAAATGAGATATAACCAATTCTCGATTCGATAAATCATTGAGTAAATATTAGAGTATTTAGAATTGTTTGGAAAACTGGTGAAACCAAAATATGTCCAAAAACTAGCTTGGTCACTTTCATGCGAAACGGGTTCAAGACAACATTTTAAAACTTTTTTTCAGCAATGCCGGACTTCTGTGGAGAAATTGAAAATGTAAATGATATCGCTTTACGAATTCCATCAGTAATCAGCAATTTGAACCTCAACAAATTTTTTACAGCTCAAATTTGGCACCGAAAAAATTGATAAAAATCCCTTAGAAAAACACAAGTATTTGAAAAAATGATGATTTTTTAAATAATTTTCAAAGCGAAAGTGTTGTCCAAATCGTATAACAATTGAAAATCACGTTTCTGTTGGTTTAAAGCCTAGGACAGGATAGTTGGTTCAAATTTAGTCAAACTTGTTATTTTGGGACTAACAGCAAGTTTATATATGACTAAGCCGATTTGATTAAGGGGTAAATTTCACATCCAAACCTGGTTAGGTCCTTTAATCGTCAGCAGTACAACAATTTAGTACGTGTAAGAAAGAATATGAAGTATTTTCAACTATCCATTATCATCTCACACATGCAAACTAAAGGCGGAGCTGATTTTAAAGATGAGGACTTCTACCTCAAAGTTGGGTAAGGCTAGAATACCATACCATTCAACATTATTAGAATTCTGGAAGATGAGATCAAATTTAATGTGCAAAATTATAGAAACAAAGAAACGGTTTAGAGCGAGATATTCATCTGGAATATTATAACTTTGAGGTGACAAAACGGTTCACCTAACTAGGATTATTACCAGAACTTATAACAAACAACGAAGAGACAAAGAGAGTTACGAAGCGAAGAGCCGTAGCAAATCGCACCTTTTTCTCACTACTATCCGTCATGAAGTCGAGAAACGTTTTCAGAAAAACAAAATTACGGCTCTAAAAGACACTCATCCATGTGGTACCATTTTAGAAAAACATAGCCTAAACAATCACTACTATTCCATGGCTACTGGATAGCTTTCAGAGTAGAAGGTTGCGACAGGGGATTCTGGAGAATAAAATGCAAACACGAACTGTACCAGCTGCACAAGGAACCCAATCTTTCAATTTATATCAGATTCACAACAGAGATGTATGGGTACCAGAGAAAGTCTTGACTGAGAAACCAAAAGGACAAACTTCGGAAAAGCGTTTTCCGGGAGAGGACGAATTCATGAAAAAACTGCCAAGAATGGAAAAGGCTAACTCGAAAAGTTTGACTTGGTCTACAGTACTATCGATTGAAAAAAGTGACTGAATCCCCCGTTTGCTGTGTCCGGTACTGTACCTGTCGAGCAGCGGACAGCAAGTAATCGTGGTGTACATAACTCTGAAGTATCAAGTCTACGGAAAATGATTAGATATTGATGCGTCTGCATATAAAATCGTTAATTATGACTGCCAGAATTGGAGGACTGATGAAATCTGAGCTTACCCAATCTTGGGACTGATATATAAAGATAAGAATCAGTAAGGCGTTCGTTTGTTTGATTGACCGGACGAGATTAATTGAAAAAAATATTTAATAACACGCAATCACGTGGTGTAGATTCAGGTAATCGTGATAAAATTATAGCCAGAATGGTATAAAAAGAGCCGGCAGACAAATGTTAAACAACTCCCATCCGGATTTCAGAAATCGAAGCATCAAGCGCGGTTCTGAAGATGATGAAAGTTGCGATCCTGTTTGCCCTCGTGGCTGCCGCTGGTGAGTAAGCTAACCAACCCTCTTCCACATCGTGTGGAGAAAATTTTTCAATCGCAATTAAATTCCATCCACCAAATAAATGGTGTTCGCTCTGCTTCGCGGGAGAAAAACTTTCCAAGTTCGAGTTAGAAGAGCAGCCCCGTGTCACTTGAATTAATTTTTTTTCATTATCTGGGAAGTATTCAACATTGAAGTAGTACGTGCCTGACTGGAAGTTTCACGGACCAGCGAGCGTTGACCGTGCAACAATAACCTGACCATTTGTGTTTCAGTTGCGGAGCCCGTGTCCCGCCTGAACGAGCTGAGCCCCACCGGGCGTATCGTCGGTGGTGTCGCTACCTCCATCGATGAAGTACCCTACCAGGTATCTCTCCAGGTCTTCGGCTCCCACATCTGTGGTGGTGCCCTCATCTCCGACACCTGGGTCTTGACCGCTGCTCACTGCATGGTCTACCCCACTTCCTGGTTCACCATCCGCTCTGGATCCACCCTTTCCAACAGCGGCGGTAGCACGACCTCGTTCGCCTCCGTCATCAACCACGCCAGCTACAGCTCGAACAGATGGGGAATCCCAATCAACGACATTGCTCTCATCCGTCTGAGCAGCGCCGTCTCCCTGGGATCCACCCGTGCCGCCATTTCTCTGTACAACGCCAACGAGGAAGCCGTTGTCGGTGCTTCCGCCGTCATCACCGGATGGGGTGCCCTCACCGAGGGAGGCAGTTCTCCAGTCGTCCTCCAGACCGTCACCGTCCCAATTGTCTCCAAGTCTGACTGCAGCTCCGCCTACAGCATCTGGGGAGGACTTCCCGACGGCCAGATCTGTGCCGCTGTTCCTGAGGGAGGCATGGACGCCTGCCAAGGCGACTCTGGTGGTCCCCTCGCCATCAGCGGACGTCTCGCTGGTGTCGTTTCCTGGGGTAACGGATGTGCCCGCGCTGGATGGCCCGGTGTATACACCGAGGTCGCTTCCTACCGCAGCTGGATCTCCACCAACTCTGGAATCTAAGAAGCACTCGCTTAACTGGACTTCTCTACCCTCTAATCAACTGTGAGGCTCTACGTCATTCCTGAACTTGTAATATCAACGAAAATAAAGCAATTCAAATGAAAATTTTTCCGAAAATCCATTCATCATCCCATATACCTATCAATACACCTTCGTAAAAGGACGTACATTCCAATTAAATCGATGTCGGTGAAGCGATATCCATGCATGTCCAGGCAGTCTTGATAGACTTCCTGTCTCTGACTTTACAGAGCAGTTACACTTTAAGGTACCGATAAATCCCTTCATCCACCTTACTATGCTTATTGGCAACTGTTTCATTGCAAATCGAATAATTATCCAACATGCTTCATTTTCTTCAATGACACGAGATTCCGTGTTTGACAACTTCATTTTGCAAATCTTTCTCTGGCCCTTCAGTTTCATTAAAGAATTTCTTGCCCATCCAGCTTCCACAAAGTGCAATCGAATTGAGTAGAATATCTATTACATCACTCACCCTACCAAGGTCACATCTAATTTACGCAATTAATTGCCACACATTTTGTCACAGACAAGTTTCGACACCTGCCAGTAATTACAGCAGTAAAAAAACAAGGTACCGACAAACTAGCAGAGTTAAGTAGATCCAAAGTCACCAACAAAGCAAATCAAGTGTGGGTTGTACAACTCTCCACCAGGTTACGAACTCACCTGAATCGCTCTGAAGTCGCTAAACACATTTTGAAAAGTTGTCCAAAAATGAATAATATGTTCGAAAAGGTAAGAGTTTTTCACATAATTTAAGACGCATATTTTCTCGTTATTTTTTTATGCTGATAACAACACGACAATAATTCGTATTTTAACCTCAGTCAGGTCAAAATGATAAACTCTAATGTGGTATCCCTGGCGAACGGTAAGTCTTAGAAGGTTAAAACTTGGTGAAATTTCCATCTTAGTCGCCACCTATTGCGGTTATGTTTTTATCAAAGCTGTAGTATAAGTAGCGCCATCATGGATGGTTCTCCGAACCAAAAATGATCAGTGATAAAGAATTACTCATCATCTCTTCGATATCACGTAACACGTCTCGATTGAATGCCATGAAAAACGTGATCGACATTGTAGCAGAAGACAAATAAAGTTTTGGATCATCGTTTATTCTCAATATATGATGGCCTAGAATGTAGTTAGAATCTCAATTTGCCCAACATCTGCTCCTACTGTAAAACGTAGTTCATTAGATTCTCGATTCACTGTGGAAGTGCGGATGTGATTCTATTAAACTTGGTAAGTAATGTGGCAAGAATTTAAACTCGAGCACACGCCTGAAATACTCTTCGACATCATGGCTTTCGTTGGTGCATATGCACTTTCGAATAATTAAATTTCACGCACTGTTTAATTGAGTGTAAATTGCCTAACATTGATTCAACTCACTGGCAGTGGCACCATCAGAGCTTTTCAAATCAAACTTTCGACACGTGCGTTATTAAAGAATCATATGTGACACCTGCCAATGAGTGATATCTAAGCAATCGTGACTTGCGGCATGAGCCGTATCTATTTTTCTTACCTTTTGATACACAATATACACTTGGAATATTTCCTCCATATGGAATGCATCTACCTTTTGTAACAATTATTTGTAGGTATACGAATGCCAAGAAGACACTTTATGGAATAATTAAATTGAAATCGAATAAAACCATAAAAAGTAGAGTGCAAAATATGTATGAAATGATACTCGTAAAATTTAAGATGCACTTTCTCTTGATAGCCAAATCGCAACGCCGAGTTATGGCAACCTAGTGATTACTGAATCTTTCGTCTGATCGCGTCCGACAGTATAGTCACCCAAATGCCAAGTGCATCGAAATCAATTAGATCTTGTTGGGATCCAGATTGAAATAAAAACCGGAAATTCTGAGAATAACGATTAGAACGTAGTTGAAATCTGAACCTATCCAATCTTTCAACGGATACGGAGATAAGAATCAGCGAAAAGTCCTTTATTCTAATTGACTGCGCAAGATTAATTAAAAAAGATATTCAATCGGACTCAATCGCGGAACACGTATTTAGATGATCGTGATAAATTCGTTGCCACAATATTATAAAAAGAGTTAACGGCTGGATGAGAACCAACTTCCATCCAGACTTCAGAAGCCAAAGCATCCAGCACGGTTCCAAGAATGCTGAAAGTTTCGGTCCTGCTCGCCCTCGTGGCTGTTGCTGGTAAGTAACAATCTTGTGGAGAATACTTTTCAATAAAAATAAAAATTTTTTCGAAGTAAATCACCTTCGCTCTGCTTTTTACGTGCGGAAGTGCTTGAAAATTTCTTACACCTTTGATCATTCGTTCCTTCGAATCTGTCTCAGATATTCAACCCTAAAAAACATATGACCAAATGAAAATACCATAACTCAACGACTGTCCACCGTTTCACGAAAGCTCGCAAATCTGTGTTCTAGCTGCGTCCCCCAGGTCTCTCCTGAATTCGCTGAGCCCAACCGGCCGTATCGTTGGTGGTGAGGATGTCGACATCACTGAAGTGCCCTACCAGGTATCTCTCCAGATTTTCGGCTCCAGCATTTGCGGTGGCGCCATTATTTCCGACACCTGGATCCTGACCGCTGCTCACTGCATAGTCTACCCCAGTTCCTGGTTCACCATCCGTGCTGGATCCACCAACTCCAACAGCGGCGGTAGCGTAACCTCCGTTTCCTCCATCATCAGCCATAGCGACTACGCATCAAACAGCTATGGAATCCCGATCAACGACATTGCTCTGATGAAATTGGAGTCAGCTCTCACCCTGGACTCAACCCGCGCCGCCATTACTTTGTACGATCAGGACCAGGAAGCCGAAGTTGGTGCTACCGCCGTCATCACCGGATGGGGCACCACCACCGAGGGAGGCAGCGCTTCCACCGTCCTCCAGATCGTCGAGGTCCCAATTATCTCCAAGGCTGACTGCAGCAGTGCCTACAGCGTCTACGGAGGAATTCCCGACGGTCAAATCTGCGCCGCTTACACTGACGGAGGCAAGGATGCTTGCCAGGGTGACTCTGGCGGTCCTCTTGCGATCGATGATGTACTTGCTGGTGTCGTTTCCTGGGGTAACGGATGCGCCCGAGCTGGATGGCCCGGTGCTTACACCGAAGTCGCTTACTACCGCGACTGGATCAGCGAGAACTCTGGAGTCTAAGAAGCAGACTATCAACTGCACCTGGCCAGCCTTCCGATTGATTACGAAGTTTCATTTCATTCCCGATGTTGTAATACCAATAAAAATATAGCAGAAAGTTCTAGAAATCACCTCATATTTACGCAACCTCATATAAAGGAAAATCCGGTGAAATGATTTTACAATTAACGCTGCTGAAACAACATTTACAAATTAAAGAAGTTAAATTCGGTTAATAGTGGCTAAACTTACAAGGAACCTTAGGTAGGTCGTCCCGTCTGATTTGGATTCAGATCATATATGTTGTAGTCAACGCGACCAGAGACAGGAAACGAACTCAGGTGCTGAGATACGCCGATAGTAATGTTTTAATCATGAATAAATATAAACATTTCAGCATTGATTTCATTCAAATTCATCAAGTGCATCAAGGAATCACCCCGTTGCGTGTCCATCTCTGGGGTAATTTTCACCCCACTAGACCATTTATCAGCAGATAAAAAGATATGCGTGTGAATTAGTTTTCGATGTACTACAACATATGTGAACTAGATCAAAATCGGAAAGGGCGAACTACCTAGGGTTCCTTATTAGTTGTAATCACCAGCCAGCTGGTGATTGGCCAATTTACTGGTCTTACTTAAAGGACAAGCTGGACCACGTCAATCAAGCCATCATCTATTTAGCATGTTTTTTGAATACCACGGTAAGTACACGAAAGCAGAATTAATTGCATTCAAATGGTATATGTAGAGCCAAGTCAATCAAGTTTAGGAGCCATTGTGTTCACTAAGGTATCGTAGTATCCCTCATTTAGGGTGTTGAAGAACTTTTGCCACGCCACCCCCCAAATCGACTTCAAATAATTCGAAAACAATTGCCTAATTTTTTCAGATTTCTACGTCAACTCTGGGATAGTCCGCTTCGTGGTTGAAGTTTCTTATGGAAATAACATGGGAAAAACTTGTTTCCTCGGTATGTATTTTGTTACAAGAGTAATAACATTTGAAAAAATCTGTAACTGTCAGGTTTTAGTGAGCATTAGTGCTACTATCTGTAAAAAAAATTTACATCACGATACCAGTAAATCTAGACGAATTGCACTTCCTCTGAATGCAAAAATAGTTAGATTTCGAGGATGTGCAATTCGTCGAGATTGCGTGGTATAATTTTGTGAATTTTTTAGGACACCCTAGTATTCAACCCTCGTGGGTGCAGCAACTCATATCCGAATTCCTGTGAAGTTCTGATCTCCGAACTTTGGGGAGCAGTAGTTCAACCGTGAGTGTCAAAATCTTCTTGACTGAAACGCGAAGGTCAGTTTAGGGCGTCATCGTCAACTTTCATATGAATACGGCAACCATTTCTATGAAATTGAATTTTTTCTGTTTCATTTACCTTTGTGCACGTCATCGATACAAAGATTCAGGTTGATCAAGAGCAAAATCGTCTCACACTGTAAATTGCGACGTCAATTTTTGTATGAAAGAATCGATGTCCTTGACACAGTGGCATCATGATTATATTGCGGAGGATTCTGGTATCTATAGAACAAACTACTTGCTACGCTAGATACCAAAGCAGAATGAGTTTGGACTCTGAGGATTCCATCTCATTGAAAAGATTCACGAACTTTATTTCGGTGACTTCATGTAGTATGTACTTCAAAATCACTAAATATAACCACAACGATTAAAGCACAGATGAAGTCTGATGTTATCCAATCTTCACGAGAATATGGTGCTGAATATCGGAGAATGTTCAGATTTTTAATCGACTATTCAAGATTAATTAAAACGATATTTAATCACGCTAGATTGCATTGTAAGTACTGAGATAATGGTGATAAGTTTATAGCCTGAATAGTATAAAACGAGCGACCCAACAGTCATAAATCAACTCTCATCGAGACTTCGAAACACTGATATCATCGTGAAGATGATGAAAATTGTGATCCTGTTCGTTCTTGTGGCTACCGCTGGTAAGTCAGCAAACCTCCGTAAACATCTTACGGAGAACATTCTTCAATTGTAATTAAAAATTCACCATCAATCAAGTAAATGCCATTAGAACTGCTTCACGAAAGGAAAACTTTCCAAGTGCGAAAAAGCTTAAAATCTTTCTGTGACTCTGATTATCCTTCGAGAGATATTTGTCGTGTCCCCACAACTAGCCCCGGTCTGCGGTAATCCTGAATGAAAATTACTTTTACCAGCAACTATTTTCCAATTCGCAAAAGCCTCGACATCCGTGTTTCAGTTGTGGCCCCGAGTTCCATCCTGAATAAGCTAAGCCCCGTGAGCCGTATCATAGGTGGAAAGAATGTGACCATCGATGAAGTACCCTACCAGGTATCTATCCAGCTGAACGGCTCTAACATCTGCGGTGGTTCCATCATATCCGAGAACTGGATCTTGACCGCTGCTCACTGCATGGAATACCCAATATCTTGGTATACAATTCGCGCTGGATCATCTCTGTCCACCAGTGGCGGTAGCGTCATCTCCTTTGCCTCTTACATGATCCACGAGAATTACTCATTGAATAGCGAGTATGGATTCGGCATCGACGACATTGCTCTGGTCGAGTTGAAGGAAAATCTCACCCTGGACTCCACCTGCGCCAGTATTTCTCTATACGAACAGGACGAAGAAGCCGTTGCTGGTGCTCAGGCTGTCGTCAGCGGATGGGGTTCCCTCACTGAAGGAGGCCACTCTCAACCCTTCCTCCAGGCTGTGAATGTCTCAATCATCTCCAAGTCTGACTGCAACGCCTCCTACATCACCTGGGGAGGACTTCCTTACGGCGAAATCTGCGCCGGGTATCCTGAGGGAGGCCGCGACGCTTGCACAGGTGACTCTGGTGGCCCTTTGACTATCGATGGTGTTCTGGCAGGTATCGTTACCTGGGGTAACGGATGTGCCGAGGCGGGATGGCCCGGTGTTTACACCGAGGTTGCTTACTACCGCGACTGGATCACTAAGAACTCTGGAGTCTGAGGAGCAGACTCTCAGCTGATTTCATTCTCGATTTTGTACTATCAAAAGAAATGTATTAAATTGACCAAAACATTTCTGATGAACTTATTCGACCGTTTCTTTTTCTTTTCTTTCATCCACTTTCGACAGCACCTTTAACTGAAACGAATCGTCAGCAGAAGAACGCTAAGATGATGATATCTGTAGATATGCCCATGTCCAGTTCGAATTATGGATAATCTTGGACTTTGGTGTTGATTAACAATATTTTCGGGTCAAGCCTTTCTATTTGATTTGGGAAAACACAAAACCCTTGTTAAAAATAAATCTATTGCGGTTCGCGAAATTCCATGTAATACATGGAATGCAATTTACATTAGTCAAACAAGTGAAAGTTTAAAAAGTTGAGTATGCGTACACAAAATGAGCATCCTATTCGATACAGAGAGACATAGTGCCTTCACTAGGTTGTCCATGTATATACACATATGTCAAAAAATGCAAGTTGCAACAAAAATTTTTTAATCAATTTTTGGGCATGCCAATTTTATACGAATTTCTTTGTGTTGTCATAAAAAATTTTCTTTCACTCTGAAGATGGTCTTTTTCTTCGGACCAAAACGTCAAATAAAATTATTTTGACTTTTAAAAACCGCCAACTTAGGTAAACGAAAAAGATTGAAGTTTGAACATGATTCAAGCTCGTGGGGAATTATTATCGGACGCGATAATCAAAAAATAAGATTCGTATCAGTTCTGCCTAGAAAGCACAAATTCTGTGTCCAAATTTATCTTAGTACCTGTCAAAGTCCGACATAGCGGAAGATTTTCCATTGCAGTGGGAATTGCAACGCAATCCAGGTGAAAACTTGTATTACAAGTGACTCTCGAATCGGTGAAATAATACTCAAGCCTTAGTTAAACCAAATTCGAGTTTTTCCAGGTCTTGATTAGCAATGGTGTTTCTAAAATAGTTGAGGAGAACATTCGCGATTGGAACCCCCCTCCCCGCACATGAATCATTGCGTTTGCAATTGGCACGTGACGAGTCGATGATGAGAAAGGTAACACAAGAGGAGTTGGAGGTAGAAATTGGCCGGTATATCATTTTGAGCACGAGTTAAGCCACGTCACGTAAAGCCACTACAAGTACCCAGCACGTTAATACAATGTTGCGGCAGGTTGAAGATCACCGAACTGATCGCATTTAATCAAATACGTGCTTCCTTGATCGCGATAAACTTGAGGCCTAAATACTATAAAAAGAGCCGTCAATGATTATCAGGCCAGTTTCAAGCTTCAAATTCACGCAAACAGTAAACTCGATTGGGCGATGATCAAGTTTACATTTTTATTCGCACTGGCTGCTGCCACAGTCGGTAAGTAATCAAACGATAACTATAAAACCTCAAGTTGACAAAGTTTCCCGTAAGTGAGCTGTAACCAATCGCTTCTTGAAAGTCTAGATCAGGAAGCAAAATCAGTAAGAAGCCTTATGTGAACTCTTTTTGTAAATGTAGACCAAATTTCGCTTACGGAGTTCGGCAGTTACCCACAATTTCTATAACTTTCTTGCACCACGGTGCTGCGGGTGATGTTTTCGGAACTGATGAATTCCGTAACCAAAATTGGTTCCACTTTTTCCTTGAAGTGGGAATAACAGTCCGGTCTCCTCCCTAATCTTAATTTCTGGTCCACACTTAAGACTGTCGCTCGTTTACCAGGCGCAGTTCCTTTGCTCCGCACCCGTGAGCTCAACCCGACCCATCGCATAGTCGGCGGAGCGGCGACCACCATCGAAGAGACGCCTTACCAGGTTTCGATTCTCGCTTTGGGTACCCACTGGTGTGGTGGCAGCATAATCTCTGAGACCTGGATCCTTACCGCCGCAGAATGCCTGCCTTTCCCGTGGACCTGGTACACGGTCCGCACCGGATCCGCCCTCTCCAACAGTGGTGGCACCGTCACCCAGGCTGCAGCGACGATCCTGCACCCGAGCTTTGGTTCGAACGCCTACTGGTACCCCGTGAACGACATCGCCCTCATCCAGCTGAGCAGCAGCATCGTCTTCGACTCCACTCAGGCTGCGATCTCACTGTATGAACTGAGCGAACCAACAGTCGTTGGTGCCCCCGCCATCGTCACTGGATGGGGTGCGATCTCCAACCATGGCGCCTACTCCACCACCCTCCAGGCCATTGCCGTGCCCATCATCTCTCAGGATGATTGCACCGCAGCGTACGCCAGTATCGGGGGGATTGAAGACAACCACATATGCGCCGCTTGGACTGATGGTGGTCTGGGAGCTTGTCAGGGTGATACTGGTAGCCCCGTTGCCGTTCATGGACGCCTTGCAGGTATCGTTTCGTGGACGTTCCAATGCGGCGCTGTCGGATTCCCTGGTGTCTATACCGAAGTCGCTGCCTACCGAACCTGGATCACCGAGACCTCTGGAGTCTAAGAATCGACGTTGCAGCTCCGTAACCGAAATCCAAATTATTTGAGAAAACATTAGTTTTAATAAACTCGTACTACTTTCTATTTTCCAAGTTCATTTTCAATAAGTGTGAAAGGTTTGGATCCCGAATGAAATTTTTTTAAACTAGCTCGAAATTCACAACGTTTTTGCCACTTCCAATCTCTACCTTCGGAGTATTTTTACTACTAAGTATTACTAACACTGTGTAATAAAATATGGTGTTTTGTTATAAATCGTAGCAATTCACCGTAAGTTCTGTAAATTAACTTGGGTGGTTTAATCCAGACCTAGGTTTCTGTATCCAGTCTAATCTGCAACGTGGTGGTAATTGAATCAAGCTATTATTTTGTCACCTGAAACATTTCATGTAGTACATCGTAATACGAACTTCGCCAAGAGTCCAATCTTATGTGTTTTTCACCATCCGCACATGAGTCAGTGGTTCTCGACTGGCTTCATTTGTTTCTGTATACTATACCATGAAACTAGTAATAAACACTGAGAATGACTTGTTAGATGTCGAGCAAGCTAGTAAAGTAATATGGGTTAAAAGGAGCTAAAAATACCATTTGTCCGTATCTCTCTCTCTCCCTAATCCAACAGAGGAAAATAATGTAATTTCCTACCGCGATCTTTCTCTGCGGGGGAAGCACATATCAGCTAGGATAGCAGCTGCGATAATTATTGTCTGGGTCGTGCTTTACGGAGCAAAATGAGTTAGACCCTAAGGAAGAGTTACCCTGGGACTCCAGCTGATTAAAGAGATTTACTAGCGTTTCTTCGGGGCTGGATTTACCGGCCATTTGAACAGACACATGGATACCCACTCATTAGCCATTGAACGAACGATAAAATTGTATAACATGGCCGACGACGATGCCCTTGCGCGGTTCTTCTTGCTTTCTCCTCACGTGGGGTTAAATAAATTCAACGTCGGTTGCAACATTTTTTTCCACAATTTTTTGATACGACGAATCAATCATAAATGTGTACGAGATTATGCAACGTCGAATGAAACAATGATTATTTCACGAACCTCCAGCGAAAAATATGTTCAGGATTCTATAACCAGAATGAGAATTGCCTCAAAGTTTCAGATGCCGGAGCCTAATATACCGTCACGTTAATCTCATCTCTCTTCAAGATCAAAACTCACGATCACAGTGTCTGATGTAATCATATCTGATCGATCAAGTGTCAGAATAAGAGTGAAGTTTAAATCCTCTAATTATACGCGGCACATTGTCACCTGAATTCCTACCTGCAGACAAGCACGAATATCTCAGTTATCATTCCAAACTCATGAGTCGATTTAATCATGTTCAATCAGACAAGTTCCTACGTAGTTCAGACAAAATTTGTATTCATACCGTATAAATATAGCTAAATATAAAAGTCAACCGTCAGTCGCATTTTTGAAACCAACGAACACATTATTTCAGTCTGAGGATGATCAAGATTGCCGTTCTGGTTGCCCTCGTGGCTGTTGCCTGTGAGTGCCTGACACCCGTACACATGTTTAATACAAAGTTTTCCAAAAAATATGTATTTCATACCTTACACTGGTTATGAGGATTATATTCGCTGCTCAAATTTACGAAACCCGCATCATTACCAAGAGCCAAAGCATATTCTCCACTTATTGATCAGTATCCTCTCTATTTCAGCTGTAAATGCTTCGTTCCAAACTGGCAAGGTAAGCCCGACTGGTCGCATCGTTGGTGGTGAGGATGTCGACATCACTGAAGTACCCTACCAGGTATCTCTCCAGGTCTTCGGCTCGCACATTTGCGGTGGTGCCATCATCTCCGAGACCTGGATCTTGACCGCTGCTCACTGCATGGTTTACCCCAGAAGATGGTTCACCGTTCGCGCCGGTTCCACCGTCTCCAGCATTGGCGGCAGCCGTACATCACTCAGTTCAGTGGTGAACCACGCAAGCTACAGTTCAAACAGATGGGGAATTCCGATCAACGACATCGCTCTGCTCCAACTGGCATCAGCCCTCACCCTGGACTCCACCCGTCAACCCATCTCTCTGTACGCCGTTGACGAAGAAGCCGCCGTCGGTTCTGTCGCTGTCATAACCGGATGGGGTACTCTTACCGAGGGAGGCAGGGCTTCCAGAACTCTCCAGACTGTCTCTGTCCCCGTTATTTCCAAGACTGAATGCAACAGCGCCTACAGCGTCTGGGGAGGACTTCCCGATGGTCAAATCTGTGCCGCGTATCCTAAGGGAGGCAAGGACGCCTGCCAGGGTGACTCTGGTGGTCCCCTCGCCATCAGCGGACGTCTCGCTGGTGTCGTTTCCTGGGGTAACGGATGTGCCCGCGCTGGATGGCCCGGTGTATACACCGAGGTCGCTTCCTACCGCAGCTGGATCTCCACCAACTCTGGAGTCTAAGAAGTAGTCTCTCCATTGCACCTCGACTACCTTTCAATCAACCGCGGGGCGTAATTTCATTCACGATATTTTGATATCATGGTCGATATAGCAATTTAACTAAATACATGTTTGATGAACCCGTTAATCTTGGGGCTGTTGAACCATTCATCTTCTTATTCACTTAAGCAACAGTGTCTTTGCCGTCTTCAAATTTGTGTAAATTTGCTATACATACTCCTAACTTTGATTTTATTACCAATATATATGAACATCGAATAACAAGTACTTCGTTGTCTCCTGAGATTTCTCAACTACTTGAACCATGAAATATAACAACTGATGAACCATTCTTTACACTATGAAAACTCCTATAACGGGTATTTAATCTAGATATGATTCACCATGTAAATAGATAAAAGACATCAAGACGAAAAGCGTTCAAGTCAAGTGTTTGATAGTTACATAGATTTTCAATCACCCTTAGAATGTTATCGAAGGTTTATATCCGTCTGGCATCTGCAGTGTGTGTACGTGCTACGAGATTTATTTGATAAAGATGATTAATTTCGTTTGATAAAGTACTGGTTTGATTAATCGTCATTTATGCGATGCGAAACCTAACGACTGTCGACGTTAGAACAATTTTGCGTTTTACTCAAATTTCCCATTATCATGCTCATCCTGGTATCTCACGTGTACCTTGAGCGTCTGAAGCAATAATAATATCAGAATATATACCAAGGATCGTTTGAGAGAATTACCGCTATGCTTGGGACAGATTAATGCGGAGTTAATCCAACGGAAGATGGAAAATGCAAATGACCTGAGTAATCTTTATAACAATCTGGCTGCCGAATAAAAAAATGTGAGGTTCTTAAGACTTCGATCAATTTCTAGTGCATTATCAACGATTACGTAGATCTGTCCAACACAGGTACATAAAAGCTGCATACAAGGAGATATTCAATTACATTCAATCATGTTCTGAGGTAGTCGATCCTGATAAGCTCGATTCCCAGACCATATAAAGTAGACTTACAGTAAATTAACGTCTGTACAATCTTGGAAACCAACGATCAAATCGGCATCGTATCAGGATGATCAAGATCGTTATTATGCTCGCCATCGTAGCTGCTGCTGGTGAGTACCCAATACCCATACAGTACAATACTAGCACCGTCATGAATCAGTATGTAGAATCAACTGCATAGACGTGTATTTGTGTAACATCCACGGCTAATGAAAATGCCAGTGACAAAACGCCCACCAGAGGCAGTCAATTCGCCAATCGACGCTTCTCTCGGATGTTTTTATTCCAGCTCCAAATCCTCTGAACCCCACGAGTCGCATCGTTGGTGGCATGGATGCAGTGATGGCTGAGGCACCTTACCAGGTATCCCTGAATCTCCTAGGGTCCCACACTTGCGGTGGCAGCATAATCTCCGAAAACTGGGTCCTGACCGCGGCTCACTGCATGGTCTACCCCAGAAGCTGGTACCTTGTCCGGGCTGGATCCATCACTTCGACTAACGGTGGCAGCCTGAACTCGCTGCTCCTAGTCGTCAACCACCCGAACTATGGTTCAAACAACTGGGGTCTCCACGTCAACGACATTTCCCTTCTGCGGCTGGGCTCACCGCTTATCCTGGACGCGACGCGCCAGCCGGTTTCTATGTACTCTGAAAACGAAGAGGTTATGGCCGGTGATCGTGCCGTTATCACTGGGTGGGGTGCGCTCATCGAGGGTGGCAGCATCTCCACAAACCTCCAGATCATCAACATCCCCATCGTCTCCAAGGCCGAGTGTAGCAGCGCTTACAGCTTCTGGGGAGGACTTCCTGCTGGTCAGATATGCGCTGGTTTCCTCGAAGGCGGTCGGGGCACTTGCCATGGAGACCAGGGCGGTCCTCTCTTCGTTCAGCGACGGCTTGCTGGAGTCATGTCGTGGAGCTACGGATGCTCCCAGCCTGGACTTCCCAGTGTGTATACTGAAATCGCGGCTCATCGCAGCTGGATATCTGGGATTTCAGGAGTGTAAGGAGCCGGGCCCTGACTCTTTACTATCGTCACAGTCTTGGGTCTTTCTTTTGAATGCTGATGGAGTGAGACACGGCACTTGTTGTGGATGAATTAAAATCACGTTAACAATTTTCATTGTCCTGTCCTTCCAAACTTGTATTGGCAAGAATCTGACTAGCAAGAAACTAGATACTGGTCTGTCTAAGTTCGAGGTACGACATTCAGGAGAGACGAAAGGCCCGGGATGTTTTGTGGCATGAGTTGAATGAGTGTTTCGTGGAGAGCTTCTGCAAATTTGTAAATTCACGCCGGTTTTACCACTCCGACATGAAGCTTCGGATGTAAGTTGAACCCAGTCCAATCCTGCTCCCCTGGCTTTGCTACTAATGATAAGCCCCGGCGACCCATGCAATAATTTTTTTTTCAGTTACTGTGTGTTTCGTTAGTTGTCTAGAGTTCAATTCCAAAGCTAATCAGGATGGAATGAGTGAGTGAGAGGATGAATCGATAAGGTCCGCAATTTCGCGAGAGATGAGAAAGCGCTTGCTTCGGCACAGAAGCCCTCACGGTTTAGAAGGAAAAGCCGAAGCAAGTCCTGTATTTATTCAACAAAAATCAGTTCAGCAGGCTACAGAGTAATGAATTGCCTGGCACGTTCCTTATTAAACAAATTAATTTAAATTGAATGATCATTCAATAATCTTATTCAACCTACCAAGTATGTACAACTTATCAACACGCCGCACTTACGACTGTTACGTGGAAGTGGGGTAACGGGGAGCGTCCAAAATGGCTCACGGCCGTGCAAACAGCGGTCCCGATTTCTCGGGGGTCCAACGCTGTTGTGCTCGGGCGACAAGTGTTTCGCTGCGTTGACGCTCCCCCTAGGAACGGGCACCTCAGGTCACCAAAAGGTGGAGCCCGTTCCCATAACCAACCCTAAAAACGCAATCCTCAAAACTACGTGAGATGGAAAGAACTCGACACCCGACCGAGCGCGGGAAGAACGCGGTAATCGCACACACGGGCAGAATAAGGAGAATTAGCAGTACATCCTACCTACTCGAGCGCTCGATTCTAAGTGAATCGTGCGCGCGCCCTCTAGACCCCGTTTTCGCACAGCGCGCCGCCATGCGGCTCGATACCCTCAACGTCGCGAGGTACCAACGGGTCCATGAGGTTCGAGCGCGAACACCGTGAAAATGTCGTTCAAGATGATGACAAACAAATTCTGATAAAATTTGAGCTCTTAATATTAATATTAAGAAGTGCCTCATCGTGATTTTTGATGTCCCATTTAAATAACACGGGAAATATACATATTTTTTTTTTGAAATTTTATCGCGTTCTAACGAATTAGCAGGTTGTAGAAATCAATACATATTCTTGTAGAAAATTGAACGACCTACAAAAAAGGTCTTACTTAATTTATCGTCAAGTCAACTCGTTTAATAATTATTCGAGGTTAAAGTTCAACCTCAAATGGTATACGATGACTTCCACAATTTTTTTTATATTTCATCACGAAAGAATGACTCAAAAACATAAAACATCATATTTTTCGTGAAGTTCATCAAGTGTTCTTTGGTAAAACATCAAAATGTTTTTATTTTTATTTTTTCTAGCCCACCCTAATATTTACTCAATCAAATTTTATTGACGTTATAAATTAGCCACAGTGGCTTATCACATTATAAACAACGAAAACATCTATCACTGACTGTGTAGTTCGCTATGATTAGCGCTCATCCATTTCCTGAAATACTAGGAATCAAGTAACAAATGTTCTGCAATATATCTCATACGATTATTCTGTGGCTACTAACAGGGAGATTCAAAGTTCTCATCGCGTCTGTTATACTTTCATTAATGATTCTCATGATGGTAACGAGATTTCGAAAGCTTGATTATAAATTAAAATGATTTTCAGCTATCCACAAATATAACGATAAGATAATTCACTGGAGTGTTCGGACGTTTGATTTCCTACTGTACCAAGGATAGACGTGTTGTCGTGAACTTGGAATTGTCCTCACTTTCGCATCTTTTTGTTTAACAATTGTCTCAATTTAAAACACGTTCAAAATCCAGGCGTGTTTGACTTTACGGAATTCGGCAACATTTTTGGCCTCGGGGCACCGAGTGAGCAAAATATTACACACAAAGGACCTAAAGTCCTTCACCTAATAGGAAATGGGAGCCCGTATTGGTGTTTGTGGGGTATATATGAACACCATTAAACCGTTAAATCGAGCTTTTCGCATCCAGATTTCGGAAGCTCGAACATTTATTAAACAGTAAGCCGGTCGTGGTAATCCCCCCTTTCATTTGTAACCACGTATATAAAGGTTATTCCAGACCCTAATAATAAATGTTAATTTTAGCAACCAGCCAAAATCCTTCGTTCTCCTCTGTCAACGGTTCGATCAAAACAAACGGCCGAAACAGCATCATCAACAGCAATGGCCAACGCCATGAATCCTAGCCTTCAAACTATTGTGTTCCAACCTCACTGTATCATCAGCCATCGAGCAACCGTTCATACCGTATGTCGATTGCAACAAAAAGCAGTGCCATTCAAGTTTCAAACGAACCAAGTCATATTGTGCTGAACTATTATTCAGAAATGCCTACAGATGCAGCGTTCATCGATCTGTACTGCAGAGCCAGCAAATATACTCGTAAAAGCTATATGAAGTACACGAAATGCAGGATTTTGGCACTTAAAGAGCCATTGTCTGAGAAATTCACTCGAAGCGATCCAGAAGCGTTTCGACAGCACAGATCACAAGACTCTACCAATGAACCTTCAAGTGTTTGAAGGCGACGATAATGAACATTCTACGCAACCTGCCTTACCCTGAAAATTTTTCGCACTTTTACAGATACCGATTCGTATGTGTGTGTGTGTGTGAAGGAGAATGATAGAGGCAACAGCCTAGTCCGGAGTTCCAACTCCGCTTTCGAGCAGAGTGATGAAACAATACCTTGACGTCGAGTACTCTTCAACTTACCAGACTATACGTAATTGGTTCGAAACAATTACAAACATGTTTGTCCTTCTCGCTCTCGAGCTGCTGAACAAAGGACTTGTAGATCCTGCAGAGTGCCACGCACGATAGCGTACCTACATCGTCAACCTTTCACATCTCTTACACTATATCCCCCTGCACCTACATATACACACACATCAAGTACATAAGCGAAGGACTAGATCGACGTGTGACACAAGTCAACTATAGCTATATACGTGTCTCTCTACCCAATAATCTGCCCTAGCAACGAAAATGTATTATGCAACGTTAACTATATTGTTGCCAGCTCACTCCGTCGCATTACATACCCATGTACATGACTGGAAACATATATACAATCTGCACCCTCGTGTATGGCTGTAGGCGTATTGTACTGAAACACAATGTGCAGAGCTTTGGGGGCAGAGAAACGGGGTGTAATGGGGTGCAGAGGGCCGCGGCGGGGTGGGACGAGAAACCGGAGAACAATAATGGAATGGAAATGTAAAGAACAGGTTTTGGCAACGGAGTTGGTAGACAGTGCTCAAGTGCTAATGGCTTTCCATACTTATGAAACTGGGATCGATTCTCACCTGCACCTGCCACGACGACCAAATTTTTATACGTGGATTTTTCTTTTCTTTCTCTTTCCCTCCCCGTACCGCCGAGAGTTTCCCACCTCCAACCTTGAGTATAAGCCGGAGGTTCACTAATCGTCCAGGTGAAACGGAAGCGGCGTGAATCGAGTAGATAACCCATCACATGCCTCGGTGTAGGGTAGCCACGCATTAGCGATATAGCTACTCGTCTGATTCCCTTGGGAATAATTAAAAGCATGCCCGTGCAAGATAATTATAGCATCATAGATCACTAGGAAGCGTGTTATCGTTGCCAGTGTCTGTTGATTCCGAAGGGACGACGGGATGCTGCCGTTACAGCGAATGTTCAGGCACCATGAGCACCAAAAATTTGAGTGAGATAGAGGACGCGGAGTATTCGCATTGTATTCCCAAGTGAAAAATATCCGATCCGTTCCTTTTATGGTTTGTCAATTCTTTTCACCCTCTCGCAACGGCAACAGAAGACCCGACTATGTGGCACGAGACACAATGGAACTAAATCCAAGGAATCCTTGAAATCCCCGGAATCCCAGAAAGGCTTGCGGAAGAAAGAATTCACCCAGCGAGCGGCTGAGGCTAACGATACTCAACACAAAGGCATATCCGGGGGTGAACCGGCACATCGAGGAAGAATTACTTCGGGTGGGAAATGGGCGAGATTGAAACAAAGCAATGGTCTCGTTGATAATCGAAGAACTATATACGGTTGTGGTTTCGGGTGCGATCAATCGCCGGAAATTTATATTAACGGAAATTGAGGCGTAGGCTTGGCTCTTGGGCGAATATCTGGAATCTCGATACCTGCTTTTCGCGGTGGATTAGGCAAGGCTTTAAGTCTAATATTCTTAATAGGATTATACATAATAATTTCAGACTCGGGACTCGATTCCTGGGCGAACTTCGTGTCTGGAGGCAATTACAGGCAGCTTTCGAGTTTCGGCTCACCCTCCCCCTTAATTCGAACGCTAATTCTAGCGTACTCACTAAAAGTCACTCAGTGCCATCTGTAACAGTTGTAGAAACCTACAAACCCACCCCATTTACAAACCCACCATTCTGCACCCAGTGGACAAAGACGATGACTATAACCATAAATTTCACAGATGAATATCGAGGGTCCGATACATAATACAAGCGAGACTCCATTTCGTGGAGAAGCACCTGAGAGTCAATTCGACAAGTGAATAAGAGAATAAGAAATCTATTGATAATCATATTCCGAGGCCTTGCGTGGTGATCTCGAACCACAAATCTGCCATTTTTGCGATAAAATGAGAACCTGATTCGCTGGATTACTATCACCACGTATCCTGGAAATTGGACGGTTGAAATCACTCGAGTGCCTCAGTATCCACATGAGTTATTGGTTCGCTTGTTAGTGCCAGAGATCTTGCGATCCACTCCCAAGTAGTGTGCCGTGTTATTCGCATCTGATAAATCATTGTTAGGTGACGTTAGGTGACGTCAGGTGACAGCTGTTGCCCACGTATGCTCCGATTTACGATACACGTGACCTGCGTGAACCCTTGGCATGTTAACCACTGAAAACTCGAAAGAATTTTCAGGCACACCAAGTATAGCAAAACGAGTATTCCAAATATGAAAGTGAAACGGAAACCTGAAAACGGCGAATCGCATACAAACATGAATTTATATTCAATCACAACGAATCTAATAACACCTGAAACTGCTTTGTACCAAGGTAAGTGTACCAATTATACCCTTCTTTTTTGTTTGCGTCTGTTTGATCCTTAATTCTAAAATTGCCGAACAATAAATTTGTAGAATCCAACTCTTTAGCAATTTATAATTTTGGAAAATAAAAGGGTCAACAATTGTGTCTAAACGTGTAAATACCTGGTACACTTACCTTACTGTTAAGCCTGATAGTCGTTTGTAAATAGACATTGAATACATTCGAGTATTTCCAGAAGCTTTTGAATAAAGCTTCGACAGCCTTTCATGAATGGTTACAGCGCGTATTTATCGTTGGTGTCATTTCGGCGTTATTGGGGAAAAGAGGAGCACGGCCGTAAAGGAAGTCTTAGGATACTTTTAGCAGTAAATCTTAGCCGAGACCTGTAAAATAGTCACCTGATAGGCAATAGCCATAAATAAATAAGCTTGGTGGAAGGAGGGGGCGGGGGGGGGGGGGGAGGAGGGGGTGCTTCTATTTCTAAACCGATCCATAAAGAGCTTTCGAGTCCCGGCGTGGATGTGGGCGCAGCCCGCGAGACTCCCTGCAGAGAAATAAGATGTCGATTTATGTCTTGGGTTGGCGACCGCCGTCGCCGGGAAACATTATTAACAGACCACGTGGCCGAGCATTTCCAACTCCCTGGAACAAGCCTTCTGCGGAAGTTTCCCTCGTGGGCAAACCGATTGTTTGTAGTCCGTGATATTCCCCCTGGAGAACAAGAGTTCGGGTTAAAATTTTGAAGGATGTAATCGTGCCTCGTGTACCACTTCCTGCACCCACTGCTTATCCGAAAATCTATTCACAACAGATTCAATAAAATCTGATCAGGGTGGGAAGAGTATTTCGAGAATATCAGAGATTTTGTAAGTTCATTCCTTGGTTTACTATTCCATTCGTATTATACGTATTCTGCATGCAGAGATCCATTGCCAAGTGTTAAAGAAGCAATTCCAACTCCACATGTCCTTCAATGGTTTGTAAAGTATGAATTTAGCTGATGAAGTAACGATCCTTCGCCCTGATGAAATTAGGAAGTAATTTTCCCTGGAGCCTTCGACAACGAATTGCTGACACACTCGTGGATATCGAAGAATGAAAAAACGACTTTATTTTCAAAGATGTAGGTATGCACCTATACCGGGTACGAGGATCGAGGATAAGATAAGTGTGAGCAGAAATCGGCAGCCAAGCGTAAAAGCCACGGGAATGAGATGTTATATTGAAGAAAGTTTTATTCGGTGATAGGTGGGGCGGAGGAGAAATGACAGGGGAGGAAGGGGGGCGGGGAGGAGCGAACTAATCTGAACGAGGAAAAGTTTATCTTTCGTGGGTCGCGAATTTCATTTTTATTTTCTACGTGCGAACTCGCTTCACCTGCTACACACCGTGGAGGATTGAAAGTAGGGTCCCGGAGGATTTCGGCTTCGCCTTTACGTTCCGGGGATAAACTTTTTCCACTCGTTGGGGATTATAACTCTGATCGAAGCACGTAGTCGGTCGAACCACCCCCTTTTATGTTGTCGTTAGCGTATTCCTTGACGAGGAAAACAACAGATGCTGCGACTGCAAGTATCGTTATCACGCATTACCGGCAACGTATATATGTATAACGGTAAAAAATAAAAACGAATAAAAGTCACGTCGACGAGTCTCATTCCCCGCCTGCTTAAATCCAGATCTCGATTTTTATGACATATTGTCAACGGTTCAAATTTTCATAAAATTTCACCAGAATTTTTATCACCCTCCCTACCATTTCTCAACGCGAACTTCCTACAATGGTCGACCCTTTCTCACCCTTACCTTTACTCGTTTCATCTTTATGGTGGAAGCTTTTCTGATTCGTACACAAAAGGGTAATCCTCGAAGGAGAATTTTTTATTTTTTTTTTCTACCGAAAACATGGAAAAGGTCGCAAATTTACGAAGTATATTAATCGGCTAATTTTTAAACGTACTGCTTGTCGAAAAACTCGCTCGAAGAAGCCTGGATATCCCATAAAGTTTAAAAAAAACGCTAGAATTTAGAAAATATACGTTTTTACAGATTTCGGAATCAGTTTATACCAGAAAGTCGTCTGAAATCTGAGTGTGAATAATAAATACACGCGTATAAAACAATGTAAAAATCACAGCCAAAATCACAATCCACACATCAACTCTCGATGACGTCAATTCTTTTATCATGATGGTTCAAGAAAGATTACACGAATAAGCATATCTACTAATCTCAGTCGCGATCCAGGCAATCAATCAGTATCGATAGACGCGTCAGATAGCCGTCCACCACCAGTCTGCACCAGTAATTACAAACAAAGCCATTTCAAAGATGGTAAAAATCGATCCGCACGCAATTTGCAAACATTAAAGTGTGCGTTGCAACCTTGCAACAAAGATTCGCGAGAAACAATGAAAGTAAGGCGAAATTTGGATTTCGGTTTTCGTCGATGCCGAGAATGGGCGAAAGCCTTTGGTCAGCAATATGCAAACCCTGGAATCAGCGTGAACCCGTCATTAAACACAAACCATCTGCTGTGGATGCTCTTATTTACCCACCGACCGCGTACAATTACGCAAACTAGCAAAACACAATCGACGGCCTAGATGCAAGAAACCCATTTAAACAGGATGATGGGGGGGGGGGGGGATCCCAGGAGCTTTTCCAAGGGAAACTGAACGTCGTCCGTCATCGATTTCCAATAAATTGAAACTAAGTGACCGTCTCTGGGTTTGAATATTCTCCGATATGAAGGAATTAAAATTAATTGAAACGATCGATTCTACTGCAAAACAATCAAACTTCTCAGTACGAGCTTCTAGTTGCAGAAATCATAAGCTCCTAATAAAGAGTTCTGATCAAACGAAGAAGCTTGACGTTGCATGGTTCTGAGCCAATACCAAGCCTTCAGAACAATAGGAAACTCCATCAAAGAAGGGATTGAACAAAACAAAATACATGCGAGAATCCATTTCTGATCAGTGATTCTTCGAGGGGTTTTTTGCCCTTTGAACAATGTGAGAAGTCAAGATTTCAATGGCAGTAATTGGCAAGAAAACAGACAATGCAACGAACGACGACCAAGGAAGAAAATCAAGCTCTGATATTGACGATTTATCGCTAACCTTGGTCACGTTCCTGGTTCTATTTCTCCCTCATCATGGTTCCGGAAGTAGTTAGTTACGACGGTTTTCTACAGAATAGTATCCACGGCTGGTGGTGCGCTAGCTTTCAAGGTACCACCACCCCTCCCCCCACTTCCCCGTGAACACAATAAAGTCCAAAGTCTTAATGGCTTTTCCAATACCCCTTCCGCCCCTCTTCTTTCGTCGCTCTTCTTCGTCGAACTCCACGTGGCCTATTCAAGTTCATACTCGAGACTTTGGCCAACGTTTTCTCGTTCCTACAACTTCGGGACCCCAATAATCGTCACGCGAGCTAATCATTTGACCAGATTTTTGCGCCCCTGTATACATATGTATAGAAAACTCGAACTCTATGCCTGCGAATTTCGATGGTTAAAGTATGAATTGAGGATATCAGTCATCAGAGACTTTGATAAAAGAGATGAAAAAGAAATTTAGACACATTTGTGATATCATTTTCTTTTTTTTTTTTTTGTTTGAAATGGATTAAATTTTTCAAAGTATTTAGATATATGTATTGGAAAAAATTCTGATTATACCTCGTAGATACCGAAACTCAGGATCATTGAAACACAAGTCAACGATGATCGTATGGAAAAGAATAAGAAACCGTTCTAATAACGATCACATAATTTCAAATTATTTCTGAAGGAAAAAGAATCTCTGCAATCATTTCTGACTACCATACTGTATAATTGATCAATTAAATCGCTGGTTATTTTCACATTAGGTTTTTCCTGTAAGTCATTTGAACTAAAACTGTTTCCCTCTAACTTCAGATAATTACGAACAACTGACGTATACTTACAAGTCCCAGCAGCATATATACATATAAGATAAAGTAACGAGAAGTAAAATTGGTGAAATATTATCGACTAAGTGAGTGAGTATAACTATAATCACGAACGTTTTACGGCTTATCAATTTTTTCCTCTCTTCTTCCCTTCGAACTATAGTATAATGACCGGTAGTCATCCTCCGCGAAGTATAAAATCCAAAGTATAGAAAGTAGTAGAAGGGATGGATGGAAAATCGCTGAGCAATTCCATGTAACTACCGGACTAATGGATGGGGGGAATCGCTGCCAGCGTAATTCCTCACTATTCAACGATGGTTTCCAGGGGGTTTCAGGATCCAAGGCGGCGTTAGAAGGGGAGGACGGTTAAGTCTTCCCTCGGGAGTCCAGACGCGAAGAGTTTACTCCTTCTTTGAAAGAAACCAGAGCTCAGCCAGCCGCATCTCGTTTATAGTAGCTACTGTTAGTTTACCGCCTCTGCAAGGAACGTAAGGGGTTGTGATGCGTCATTTTTCTAACCACCCTTCTAAACCTCAATGTTTCCTGATTTGACTGTTAATCTCTCCGGTAATGCAATTCCTGACTAAGATCCAAATTTTAAAAAGTTTTGGACGGAATTCTTTATACTTGATACACGTCGTTTGTTTCTTCTTTTTTCTTCTCATCGGTATTCATGTTAATCAAAGAATCTGGGGGTTCTAAGGTGATCAAAACTGGTTATTCATGTATCCTGGATACGCAAATCTTGCATCTTGACTACGAGTGACGGGGGACGGGAGGGGGGGGGGGGGGGGGGAGTGTTAAGTACGGAACCATTCAAATGAAAAATATATTTTTGCAACTGCAATAATATGATATGATATGATATGTTGATAGGTTCTAATCCTGTTCACACTGCAGACACCTTGGTTCTGCACCTATCCTTCTCTCCCATCCATCGTTCTCCCCCTCCCCCCCCCCCCCCCCCTTGCTGACCCACCACACCGTCGTTTCATTTCCTCGGCCTCTAGCCTCTGGCTGGTTTGATATATTGCAAAAATGGGAGGTGCGAGGTTTTTTGTATAGTACTTTTCTCTCTCTCTCTCTCTCTTTTTCTTTTTTTTGTTGATATTGTTCTTCTTTACGTTCTCGTGTTATTCCTTTTTCCGTCCGCCGTTTTTTTTTTTTTGTTTTTTTCTTTCACTTTTTTTTCATACTTTCTCTTCTTTCTTCTTCGTTTTATTTTTATTTCTGTACATCCGAAGCGGAGAGAGCAGCAGAAGGACATTAGGGTGAAAATGAATTAGTGGCAAGCGGTTTTCATGGCAAAGAAAATCTGCGCGGTTGCCGCCACCGCTGGTTGTCGGAGAAGGGTGATGGGGGGGTGGGGGGGGGGGGGGGGGGGGGGGGGTGTCTGCACGCCAAGGCCATTCCATTTCTCTCGAGTCGAACGCACATGTTGGAATGATGCTTGATTTTTCTTTTTTTTACTTCCTCTCTTTTTCCTTGCAATTTCTCTATTTCTCTCTCTCTCTCTCTCTCTCTCTCTCTCTCTCTCTCTCTTTCTCTTCGCCGCTCGTTATACTTTCGACCCGCTCCAACCGTCCGAGTTTCCATGATCAATCAACGCTCGCTAAGGGTAACTAAGGATAATACATCAACCGCTTGAAACGGCTATAGTCGAACTGTAGTTTGGCAAATATTTGAAACTAAAAATTATCGTAAGTGAAATTTGATACACACGGTATGATCGGTGAAATTTTTTCTTCCTTTATTTCTTTTTCTCTAGATCTGATCGAGATATGAAAGTAAACGATAACAGCAATTGTCAGGTCGTATCATTCTTGCGTATATAATGATATTCTAATTTTTATCGCAATCATGCACCTGTATGATAAAAGTTTGACAGTTCACAGACGTTTCGGCGCAAGGTTTCAGCACGATATACAAAATGTATTTAGATGCGTGTTAGGTTTACCGTATTATTATATTGGGAATACTTAACAAGGCATAAAATACAGTTAAGCTCATATTTCAGGGGTGAGTCTATATCGAAGCTCGACGAAAATCGGTAACAAATCCTACGGAATCTTATTACAAAACTGGTATACAACACACACACATCTATATATATATATATTAGCGTATTAGTATTTTTCCTGTACTATAAATGGCTTCATCCTGTTACAAATATTGACGTTGGAGGGTATATTAAAAGCGCCCAATTATTGACGATGAGCTCTAACGTCGTATCGATTGTGACGATGAATTAATGCCGTTTTCCATTTTCAATACATTCAAAGTTTTTGGAATTTTTAAACTTTTTTTTAATGTTCAATTTTCGAGGAATATTGTATAGATATGTAGTCAGGTATATAATTTATCACATAAACTGGTTCAAACACATGCAAAATCCATCCTCATTTACGTAAATTTATGGAAATTATTGCAAACTTTCCGCAACGTTAAACTTTATTTATTTTTTCTATTTTTCTCAAAACTGATTCGTCATTAGTTTCGTAGTCAATTTATTTTCCCGATTTCTTTCAAAAAACTGCTGATATCAAATTAAACAAAAAAAAAAAAAAAAAAAAAAAACCACAAGGCCATAAATACTACGTTAAGATAAATATAAGATTTTTGGATATGGACGGTTAATCGGAAAGTGATAAAAAACGAAAAAAAAAAAAAAAAAACAAGGAAAAAAAATGATTTCACATTTCAAAGTAACGCTTCATTACAACAAATTGACACATTTTTGAATCCGTTTCCTTGCAAAATCGTTTGAATTAAATTGGTGTTTCTATGCACGAGCTTGAAAAATTGCTAATGACCGATAACGGCTTGAGCGAGAAAATTGAAAGTAAAAAAAGTTTTACGATCTTTTAAATCCTCTGACAGTGATGAAGATACGAAATCAGATCAGATATGGCCAGGATAAGTCGCTGGTTCGGCTAGCATGAACTGCTAGGTACATATTTGATAGATATAAAATTGGCTCAAAACTCAAAAATAGTGAATACTGGAAGTGTAAATAAAAGTTTACATATCGATGTGGCAGTTATAAAAAAAATGTTCGGAATTGTTCAAAATCTAGTCTATTCTGGTAATTCTTTTTACAAGTTTACTCTGAAGCAGTATATTCATATAAAATTCGCATTATGAAATATTTCATTTTGCAACATTTCACCGATACTGATCATGACCAACAAATATGGCAATATTGAATTACTGGTTACTCAAACAAAACCTGCCTCAACGAATTCCGAACAATATAAGTCCTCGTGAAATGAAGTCAACGACATCTTCACATCTCACGAATAGCCATAATAATTAGGTAAACATTAGACGTACGATTATCTCATAATCCAATCTTAATCTTAGAATGGTAAGACAATTTTTTTTTTTTTACCTATTCCGAAACTCCGTAGGTAAATTATATCGTTGAAAGTCCTATATGGTCTCATTTTCCTAATTTTTTAACAAAGAATCACGTGGTTGAAAAAACTTTTTCAACTCTCCGATAATGAAATAGAATTATAGTCGTTTATCTTGATTTAAAATTTGTAGCGTGAAATTTAAATTCTTGTGAAGTGATTTTCACCCCCCCGCCCCTCACGTTTTCCGTTACCTTTCTAAGGTTAAAAAATTGCAAAAAAAATTGCAAAAAATTTTCACCGAAATTACATTCTCAACGTAAATAGGCGTGGATTATTTTTGTAACGAGCTGCCAAGCCAAGCCTGTATCTCATCGAATATCTACAATAGCCAAACGTCATTCCACATGCCGATTTTATCGGGCCTCAGAGCCGGCAGAGCGATTCCGAGTGGAACAGAAGCGAGAAGGCGAGAAAGCGATAGATTGCCGGGTCCCATAATTCATAAGGCTGCGGTGCCCGGTTCGTGTTATATATAGGTATGTGTATATACATATATACATATATATATATATATATATACATCGGAAACTGGTCGAACGTGAAGCCTTCATTCATAGAACGTAAACCGAGTCTCCCAGCAGCAGCAGCAGCAGCAAAGCCAACGGCTATCTGCAGGGTGCCCGTTTGATAAATGGATTCGATTTACTGATAAAACCACGATAAATCAACATCCATTGTTTATCAACAAACAGCCCGTTTGTTTGGCATTATATATATATATATATACATCTTCATATGCATATACATATATATATATATATATATTTATATATTTGCTGGGTTTTTTTTTTCAAACTTTTTTTTATACATACACCCTCTTCGTACAGATTGTCTGCCACGTCGTTGGCCGAAGAGTGAATTTAAATTTATGAATTCACGCGTTTATATATATATATATGATAAATGTGTTTAATGAATTTTGAGAGTAAGGATGAGAAAAAAAAAAAAAAAACAATTCACATCCCTAGACGCTGTAAGATATAATTTCCCCGCGAACATTTTAGCCCGATTAATTTTCAACGGAGGCTCAAATTTATTCCCACCCTCGTGTGAGGGCGGTTTGTACGTTAAAAGAGAGGAAAAAAGAGGCCGGAAAAAAGATTTTCGACCATTTTTTCGACCCCTCGTCACCCCCTGGGAAAAAAGTTTTCTCGGAAATATATTTTGGTGTACGGAAAAAATCTCTTTAGATATTGACTAGAAACGTGACAGTCCGGATTATCGCAATGAAGATCCGATATTTTTATTCCAAATAATTTTCGCAGACTTGTAAGTAACCTGAAGGTAATTGTATCTGCAAAGTTTGATGTTTCTTTTATTTTACTTTGTATCTTATAATTCATTAATATAATACAATAATGTTGAAAAAAAAAAAAAGCATTTTTCCTTGTAGCGGACAATAAAACGATTGAATTTGTCACGATTTATAATGAAAATACTGTACAAATAATTACCAAAATTTTCGTTAAAATGCAGCTTTTATTGATTTGAATTTTTTTTACAAGCGTTCCTGTTTTTTCTCAGACACTAAAATATTTTTCTACCGAGTGTACAAGAATCTTCATACGGCAGAGAAATTATTCTTTCCGGATACGTCATTCGCCCAATTATTTTCTTCGATATTAGTACTTTGTGTTTTTTTTTTTTTTTTTTTATATTACTTATCTAGCAATGGGATCAAAAGTCAAAAGTGAAACAATATGAATTACAAAAAAACAATTTAAACCAGTTTCAACTTACCAGTCTGATAGGAATGTGTAAAAAATATCTTCGAGTTAAAAGCAATGGGAAAAAAAAAAAAAAAAAAACTAAGCTAAAACAAGAGGAAAAATACGACGACGGAATCTTTCTCGTTTGATCAGCGTTTCTCGATTAATATGCCATCTGCCATAGCTGTCAGATATATATATGCACGAATTCGTAGTGAACCCGAACGTTAGTGAGGGGCAGAAAAAAAAAACGGTGAAATTGTTTACCTGCCAAGTTTGAAAAGCTCACGTAGCTCGGGCGAACGAACACCATCCCCCCCCCCCCCCCCCCTGCCCCACCCCACTCCCTAAATACACGTTGATACATAAAACGTCGCGTAATAAAAGAGCTCCGAAAAAAACATGTACGTAAATAACGAGGAGCGTAAATTCCACCTGGTTTAATACAAACTTTTATAATATCTGCATATGAACGTGTGTTGTAGGTATGTGCAGACATGGTATACATACGGGGTAAAGTGACAGACGCAGTTGACTGGTCAAAGCTGCGTAAATTCGGCCAATTTTTCAACACATGATGAAAAAATAAGCTCGGAGACAGGGAGTGATTTTTTCGTGAAAATGAAACGAAAAGTGAGATATAAAAATGTTCCAAACTCTTTTCTGCACGGAAGGGTAATTACAGTAGGGTTGAAAAGTATTTTGAGAGTATGAAATTCTTTGTACTATTTTCATTCGTCATTTTTCTTATTCTTTTTTTATTTTACCTTCATTTTTTAGCAAATGAGACTTAATTTTTCTTGCAATTACGTGGAACGTCGTATTTTTCTCTGAATAAAAAATATTATTTGTTCTTATTTTTTTTTTTTTTTTTTTTTGTAATTAACCCTGTATTTTAGTGTTTTCAATGAGACGAGCATTTGGCAATTTCCTGCATCGATTATATCTTGAATTTCGTGCGCTTTAGTAACCCGCGTGAATAATTCAGATTGACAAACATAACGAAGCAGTCAAGTGTTGAATTTCGTATGATTCTGACATTGCGACTGATAACTTTGCGTACGGTTGATCGATTTCCAATCATTTTATCTGCGCACGCGTTTCTCCGATTCGAACAGGCGTTCTGACACAAATATTTGAAATTACATCACGATACAAACTTGCGGAAATAGCCTGAGCAGGAAAAATGAAATAACAATTAACTGTAAGAAGATGAGAAAAAATTACTGTGAATAAATGATACGGTATATCGTTTCGCACACAAAAGCTGCTCTTTCGCTACATTATGGATTGTATATGGGGTATTCCACGCCAACTAGACCAGTGTTAAACCCCGACCATCTCAAAATCATTTCATGTTTTTTTCTAACATTCGATTCGCTAAAAAACGCGAATTGAATTATTTTTCAAATTTTTTTTTTTTTACAAATAATTGAAGTCGATTGCGAATGCCCATTTTTTTAAATTTGAAAAAAATTCTCAAAAATCCAGTGAATGACACAAAACACTCCCCGTTGAGGAAAACGTGGGCCGAATTTGTTTTTAATTTTTTTTTTTTTTCATCTCCGAATTCGGAATTTAAAAATTCTTAAACCCAAAATTAACACACGATCAAATCGAAAAGCGTTAAATAAGGGTCAATTTACTTGTAAGTGCTCCGTTTCGCCAATTCGATGATGCACCATCCTAGTTAGTAAAGATAATTTTGGGTTTCAAAATTTTGAAAATTCTGAATTAGGTGATAAAGAAATAGAAAAAAAATTCGGCCCACGTTTTCCTTAACGGGGGGGGAGGGGGGGGGGGGGGGGGTTATGCGATTCACTGGATTTTGGAGAGTTTTTTCAAATTTAAAAAAACAGGCATTCGCAATCGACTTGAAATATTTATAAAAAATAAACGGTTGAATAAAAAAAATTTGAAAAAAATTCAGGTCGCGTTTTTTACCGAGTAGAATGTTAGAAAAAAACATGAAATGATTTTGAGCTGGTCAGGGTTTAAGACTGGTTAACTTGGCTTGGAATACCCCACATGAATACCTACCCTAGAATTAAACGGGTATTAACAAACAGTAAATTCAATTTGCATTGTGGTATCAAATTGCCGTAGGTACACCATTATATGGTATAAAATTGCCATGCGTGTTCAAAACTGTATATCGTTTTTTATCACCGGCCATATTTTTCATTTTGTTCATTACTTTTCTTGTTTTTTTGTTGTTTTATTCCCCCTCATTTTCTTTATGTTTTTGAACCTTTTTTCGTTTCACGATATACATATAGTGATACGCGTGATACACCGATGTTGGATAATCGCGGAAAATAAATTATATAATAAGAGACCGCGTGGTGTAAACGGGTTGGTAGAATTTTATAACCCACTCTTTACAACATCTCTATACATGTATACTATCAGTAAAAGCTTTTTAAACATTATTACACGTTGAACACGTATTATTTTATTTTTATTTATCCACACGATCTTTACACGGTATTTTTTGTACTTAATTTTTCCTTATTCATACGTTCTTCTTTTTTTTTTTTTTTTTTTTTTTTTTTTCCGCTACCGATCGCAACCATTCGAAACCGGCAATTAAAACTATTCAAAGAAATAATAATAATAAAGATCACTTAAAATTTATAACGATTTAAAAATCGACTAGTATAATGATAAGCCTTAAACTAGTCAGTTTAAAAAAATTTTGAACATACTTTTATCTATTCATAAATAGTCTAGGATTACATTGTTAAACGGAAACATTCGTTCGCAAGAAAAATAAACCGGAACTAACATGTTTCTCAATTGTGTTACTTGATTTTTATTGATGTGTATCGAGTGTGTTACTATCTAACAACAATAATTGAAACAATTTTCTCAATCCCTTATGAAATAATTTCATAAAAATCCCATTTCCGACTCGTCTTTTAACGATTTTACCGACACAAGTATAAAATTAATTTATTTTCGCTCTACTTTCAACAAATTCACTGAAATTTTAACAAAAGTATGAAAAAGAAATTTATTTTCTGAGGCACGACGGGCCCCGTCTAAAAAAAATGGTAAAAAAAAAACCGAACCAAAAATAAAGTCGATAAAATTTTTTTTTTTTTTTTTTCCTTTGCAGCTCCATTACATCAAATTTACAATAATTTGGCAGAAGGTTAAAGAAAAAAGCTATATGGCTATATAGATGCGTATCTTGATATCGTTTCCCACGTCGCTAGATTTACACCTATGTAGTCGATATATCGGTAGGTTAATGCGTAAATCATGTCAGGGATACTTCTCGGCACCCTTATCCTATAATCCTGAATTTCCACTCGATGGGGTCACAGGCCGGGGTTGACTATTTAGGTCAATTTTTTCCCCATATGACAGTTTTGGGGTGGGAAAAAAAACTCGGCAGAGTTCGATAAGCATTTTGGAAATTTTTAATAAACTTTTAACAGATTTGATATTGTTCTAAAAGATTACTAATTATTTGCGAGTTCAACGTATAGATATGTATGAAATATTTCCCAGGATATTGTAAACGTTTTTTTAGACTCATGAAACATTTCGATGAATTGTAAAAAAAATTCATCGGGACTTTTGAAGAGGTGTGAAAAATTCAGTTCACACCGTAGCCAAATGATGCGAAAGGATTAAGAAAGATTAGCTCAAATTTTGTGAAAAAATTGACAAAGATTGTTCGGGAGATTGCGAATGACTTTATTATAACTACAGATTTTTTTTTTTTTTTTTTAATACTGAATTTTAACTGTAAAGATCTCGTTATATGAACAACTTTAACGAAATTAAATTATTCAACAAAAGGTCATTTTATTGGTAAAATTATATTGAATTTATCGTTTGTAAATCATAACACATCGTAGATATCCGATCTATTGCGTAAACTGACGAGTTAAAAAATAAAACCAAAAATAAGAAAACCGAGTGAGAAACTTTCTAAAAAATTCATTCATGAATCGAGTGATTTATTTTCAATTAAAATCAGATAAACTGTTGACAAACTTTCCGGTGAAAAAAGATGGAATATATGTACAGTGTAATTTCTACAACGTTATTATCATATAAAAATGAGTTTGCAAATAAAATTCTTTGTTCTAAAAATTCTTTCCGAATAGCAGGGACTTTTTAAAACCACGTTTAAATTGAATGACAATTGAGTTAGATTTGCCAAACCTTTGGTTATAAGACACGTTTGTATCTCGACTCAATTTTTCTTCACATATATATGTATATGCTGAAAAAATTATTTCACTCGTTGACTCGCTAACCTCGAAATGGGCACAAATTTCTACTTTATTTATGCCAAGGGACTAGGGGCTTCGCACTTTACTTTTTTTTTTTTTTTTTTTTGCGGAGGAGCTGTACATTCCTGGATACCTCAAACTACGGAGACCAAGCTATCTTCGATGGCCTTAAACAACCAGCTTCATGCGTCTTCAGTTTTGAAAAAGTTGATTTCAGGGTTTCAAGATTTTTTTTATAGATATCGAGAGATTTTGACGTCGAATCGCAAACATCACACATTTGAGTTGGGTACTTCTAGGTGCTTCTAACACACATACAATATGCAAACGTGCAGAGACAGCAGTCACAATGGTTTACGAGACTTCGCCATGAGTCATTCATCTTCGTCGGTATTTTGGCAAGTCAATTTCCTCCACAGAGGCAGCGCCCTCACCCTCTCGAAGCTTCATTCTTCTTCTTCTTTCCTTCGCCCTTTTTCGTGTCTCTCTCTCTCTCTCTCTCAGACTACTTTCCTCTCTCTCCCTCTCTCGCCACACCTTGGCATGTATATTTCATTACCTCAGTGGCCAGCATCATTAAGCCGGTCGAAGCTGTTAGCGTCCCAGTAAATCCATGAGGAGTCTTTGTTAAGGGTCGAATAACCTCGTTTGCACATCGTTTTCCGGATCAAAGTCACCGCGATTTATTCCTGCCAGTTGACGTTCAATCAATTAGAGGGTCCTCCGCGTATGTGGACAAACTAGAAACTTCGGCTCTGCAGCTTATATACCGCAACGGAGACCCAAAATAGACGTAGTAATGCGCTCGTTTCGGTAACTCTAATTCTGAGCAATGAATTATTGAACAAGAAGCACCCATATCACTGGTTCCCAGCGTGAGAATTTCACCTGTCATACCGTCGTATCGATTATCAACACCCAGCGTGAGAACACAGTGATATACATTGTAAATTACTAGACAACAGAATCGTCCGTCGCGTATTATAGTGTAATGCGCATGCGCTGTGATCCGAGAGCGGTTTGTTTCCCAGAGTGACCAACTGTCGTAAATTTAGACGACGGTTTTCTGCAATGTATGTAACCTCAAAAATTTTAACAGCTACCAGTGTTCAGCACAACTCCCAGCGACAACTGTCAAAATTTTTGAGGTTATGTTCGTGACGGTTGGTTGCCCTGCTAACCAAATGCTCTTGGATTGTAGCGTATGCGCATTAAATTGTAGGGGACGACGGACCATTCTGTTGTTAGCAATTCACTCTGTATTCCATATTAAAATCGCACTTGTAATTGAAGATGCATATCTCAAGGGGTTAGACTGTTTCAAGTTACGACGATAGCGTTTTTTTTTTTGTCTTTTAATGTTGGTACAAGATCGTTAATATCATTTTTGATCGCACAAAAAATTCTCCCGCGTATAGAGAAGTCTAAGAATCAAACACTTTTATTTTAGTTTCTTCGAAGAATTTTCCAAAACATTCGTATTAACGCGGTTTTGTATGGATATGAAAATCGACCAAGAAGAATCGAAGTAAAAATTTTCGTTCCATAAACCGCACACATATTAATACGTTTGTCAAAAAAAAACTGGAGAGATGTGAAATTTTGGAATAAGAGTACATGTAGTAGACGTGTAATTCAAGTAAGATTGATTAGGAGAAGATCCTGGTATAAATGGATCAAATTTTGAAAAAACCTTATTCGAAATTAATTATTTTTTTTTTTAATCTAACGCGATTTTCTTACAATTCTGGCAATTTTTTAATCAAGATTAAAATTCTCAACACAAGCTAATCTGAAAATTAGAATTGCAGAAATATTCTAACGAAGTTGGTTATGATTTGTCCATTACTTCGTGTAAACCAATCAGCAATTACCAATGATCAATAAACTGTAACGAGTTTCAAAATGCTTTGACATGCGTTTACGTAATCGATTTATTTTTTCTCTCCGCCAATTTCTGTAGAGCGAGTTCTAACGAAGAGAAATTAGTCGATGGATCGGAAAATTCCGACATTCCCGAGCAATAGAAAGAGAATATTTAATGTCAGTTTTAGCCATTACTTCCTGATGAATGTATAGTAAAATGAATAAATGCCTTAACCTTCAGCCTAACTTGTTTTCATCATCAATATCAATCACGTGACAACGCATCCCATTTTTTATGATCAGCTGCACCGACAATCATCGGCACATAACGCTTATAAAATTGAATTCGTATTTTATTTCGAACCAAAAACAAGTTAGCCAATGAATTTAATGCGGACTCGCTATAATCCAAGAGTGGCTATTAACCACGATGACCAACTATCTAAAACCTGAAAAAAAAACTTTGCCAGTCGCAAATAAAGCAGAACTTTCAGCGACAATTGTCAAAGTTTTTGAGGTTACATAAATCGCGGCGAACTGTCGCCTACGTTTATGACGGGTGGTAGCCCTGCGTGGCGAACAGCGGCTCTCAAATAGTATCGCGTCCCTGTCAAACTTAAGCAAACGATGTAACGTGCAGTCGTTATAAATCCACTTCGTACATTGCGGTACGTGAAATGATGTAAAATTGATCGAGATTGACTCTTGTTCGCGGATTTCGAGTGTACGATTCGTAAGAGTAAAGTGATTTAAAATAACGATGTTCGAGTGATATAAAGTGGAGCAATGCACGTTGCTCTTCAGCCTCTGTATTCAGGTAAGTATACATATATCTATAACAGCCGTGAGAAGAGTGTGAGAAGGGCGAGGCGGCGGAGGTACAGCCGTTAAATTCTAAAGCAACAATGGCGAGGTGTTTTATTTTCCCCTCTTAATGGATTTGCCTGCCATTGAGTCGTTAGCTTTAATTGAATTGTTTATTTAATGAGCAGCTCCATTGTGTATTCGGATTATAAGTGCCGGGGCTAGAGAGCAGCGGGAACTCGGTCTTGACGCAACACGTATTAGAATAAATTGTTAATGCTCAACCAGCTCGCAATTGGATCCTGGCTTCGCCTCTCCATCTGTAATTCATCTCGCCAAGTCACGACCTTTACTCGATTAGGTCCCAACCAATTGTCACTTGTCTTTCTATCTCTCTCTCTTTCTCTATCTCTTTCTCTCGTTCCATACTGATCACTTTAAGAAATGTCATTTTGTTAGAGTTTAAACTATGGAAACTATAGTCGGCTATAGAAACTCATATCAAGTATGATCATTCGTCGATACTTGTCGATATTAAATTTTCTCGTAACTGGAATACAAATCCGTTTGTTTAGTTTGCTAAAAATTTTCTATATAAATAGAATCTCAATTTCAATTTATTGTCATAACAACATCAAGCTATCGCAATAGTTACAAGAAAGTATATCAAGCGTGAACATAATTACTAGATTTTTGTGTATACCTACTTAGATCTAATAACGAATTTTGTAGCTGTGATAAAAAAAATTGATTTTGAAAACTCATTCAAGAGAAAAAATACAGTAAACAGAATGGCCACAAATTTTTGGAAATATAATTCCATGACATTTGCAGGTTTTCAAGGAGTTAGAACCTACTTTTCCCTGACATTTTCCCAGTTTTAGTAAATTACTAAAACCTAAATCGTTCAGTTTACTAACTCAATATTCGATTGAAATTCAATTCGAATTGAGGAAAAATATAACGTAAAAAAAAGTTAGTTTAAGCCAATTTGTTTTCTCGATGATAAAAAGAGTAAACTTATTACCTAAAAAAATCATTCTTAATTCCCATAATAGAAAAGTGAAAATCCCCTGAAATTTCCAGGTTTTCCAGATTTTCCAGGCATTTCACCACGCTGATTAAACTCCGGAAACAGGTTTTGAATTTTGCAATATTGGCAACTATAATAACACACGTTTTCCCGTAATTAAAATCCATTATATAAATTATTACTCTAACAATTTCACTTCAATTTTCTACAGCACCGAGAAAAAACGAAATTACTATCATTGCAGCCGACCATCTGAGATCTTTACATGCAACCAAAATCCTCCAGCTCGCAATGCTCGTATCACTTTTTGATAATTGCTGGGCATTTCAGGCAGAGGTTTCCCTTCCGGAAATGTTAACCGAGGTTCTGTTCAAGCTGCGAGGCAATTAAGCCTCACCCGAAGGCGAATGGCGAATGAGATTTTCATTCGAGTCTGAGGGTTTCTTTTTATACCGATGGTGATGCAGCCGCGACCCCGTGGCGTCATTTTACCTTCTAGATCGTATAATTCACCCGGTGAGGTTTAATATCATGTTTGACGCATTTTTTATGGTCTGCCATTACGAGAAGATGGTTCGTCCGTCTCTTACGCGCCGTTTATTTCCACGCTTTTATACTATTCGTCAAAACCTCGCCCTGGAAAGAAAAGCAAAGAACACGACTAACCTCGTCTCGTCTTCGTCTTCTTCTCCTAACTTCTTCTTGCCGCACGAATACAATTTTATTTTTTCCAATTAGAATTTCTAATTCAATAATATTATGCGTATTCTGTAAATCAAATTTGCTTAACGATCTTAACGAATTAATGTCTTGCATTCGTAATTTCATGTGATTTGATTGTTACTTTTCGATCCACTAAATGATTGTTAAATTTTTACAAATTGCCTCCAGTTATTTACATAACTCAAAATGCAATACTTGAATGAAAAAATTACATTTTTTATACGTCTAAAGTTTATTAAAAAAATACTCCACAGTGCGGTAGGAAAATTTTTTTTTTTTTTTTCTTCTTGTTACCCTGATTTTTCAATGATTTTTAGAGCTTGAGAACGAAGAATTTGCGAATAAAATTATAAATATACTAAAACCCATCCTCCTCCTCAAAATACTACAATAACATAAAAACTAGAGCCAATCTAATGTAATCATGATTGTATTCGTTAATTCTACATTCTCATACATAAAAATTTACGGAAAAAACCAGGGCATGAAAAAAAATTTCTATTTTTTTCATCCTCTTTGAGCTTTACTATATAAATACGTAACCGAGTGAAATATGATATTTTGGTTTTATTTTTTCAAATTCTTGTGATTGAACCACTTTACGTATAATTATAATGATAAAAACCGAGACGACAATGAATATTGCTGAAATTATATCGTGTAATCACTATTCATACATCAGACAAGAAATGCACGTCGGAGGAAAGCTAGGCAAGGCTCTATTGTCTAGCAGCTGATATTGCACCAGGTGGCTCTTTGAACAGAACAGGCACTTGGCTGTGAATACAAGTCATATTCGATTGTCCCGAACAATACCGGAAGTTGTGTATAATACCGACAGTCGAGATCGAGGTGATGAAATTTTGAACTATTGTTTGACTCGACACAGAGAGTCGAATCGCAGAGAGTGAGAGAGAGCGTGAGAGAGAGAACCGGGAGGGGGGGGGGGGGAGGGGGAAGAGGAAGGGATGCGAATTTTTTACCGGACGTTTATCTAATTTTGAACGAGCCGCTTTGATGTTGAAAATTTATCTTTTCTTCTCTTTTTAAATTTTGACTTTTTTTTTTGCAACTCTCATTTTCCGACACGTGTCCGAGCCAATTTTAGCGCTGCCAAGAGTTACGACAGCAGCTTTGAGCTGGGATTATTCTATATATATATATATATATATTAGAGTAGCGCAAAAAAAACCGAACTATTTTTTTTTTTTTTTTTTGAGTCTCGTGTGACAAAATGTTAGTTTTTGATGTTTTAAGAGCCCAGTCCAAAGGACGGTTTAAAAAAAAATTTTTTAGAGGTCGCTCCACATTTTTTAAAACGTCAGAAATCGTCGAGAATCGATTTTTTTTTTTTTTTAATTTTTTCTCGTTACGGTATAATTTTATAGACAAAAAAAAAAATAAGTTTCCGAAAGTTTCAGTTCAAAATTTGAATTTCGAAAGGTCGCTCATAATTTTTTTGCAACTTTTTGCTGCATTTCTTTAGATCTTTTCGAGCGACCTTTTAATATTCATATTAAAATTTGATACATTTTTTTTCTTTAATTTAGTAAGAAAGAATCGATAACAATACACCACGACATGAATTAAAAATCAAACAAAATACTGAAGATATGATTTTTTTAATTAAATTTTTTGACGACTTTTGACATTTTAAAAAATTTGGCGCGACATCTCAAAATTTTTTTTTGAGCTGTCCTTTGGATTGGGCTCTTAAAACATCAAAAACTAACATTTTGTCACACGAGACTCAAAAAAAAAAAAAAAAACTAGTCGGCTTTTTCGCGCCACCCTAATATACATGTATATATACCAAAGCGATAGCGACTGTTGAGGGTAATGACGACCCTCGCGGATTCGAATTTAACAAGTAAATGCCTACCGGAGCCGCTGATTAATGGCCGGAGATAAGGAGCTGGAGGGTAAATCTACTGCACGCACACTTGACCGAGCCGTATACTTTCGAAAGAATATTTCGCTATTTCTTCCATCAAAACTTGGCCAATTATCAACTCGCAATCCGATAACACGGAGCTTTTCATTACGATTCTTCTTTCTCTTTGAATTGAACTTATTCCCGGAGCGTAATAAAGATATCCCTCCTCATACCCTGCGGATGCAAATATCCTTTATTGCGACATTATTATCTCTCCGTGATTAATTATATTTTAATTGGCTATTGATTTGTACGAATTTTTTTGAAAAATTTTTTGATTGGCGGGATGGGGAGGAGGGGGGGGGGGGGGGAATAACAGCCCCTCGTTATATTACACTTATGAACCATATCGCTCTCCGATTTTATTTGAAAACTTTTGTCATGTAAAAAGCGAGTTTTCAGTAGAGAAAGTGTGGAAAAAATATTTGGATGAAATTGGAGAATTCTTTGGATTTTTACGAGTGAAATGTAATCTTTATTTTTTTTTTTTTTTACATCGTTGTTTTAGTAAGAAAGAATTAGAGATTGACTCAGTTTTTTTATTTCAGAAAATATCGACAGTAAACTGACGTCATTTGTAGTCTATTGGAGAAAAAATTTGAAAGCTTACGTTTCTCGAGTTATGTCGCAATTGAGGAATATTATTTATTCATCGTCATGTATTCTTCGTTCAACTTTTGCATTCAACTTTATTCTGTCAGGAAGATTTCTCGCGATCTGATCATCCCTTGAAAGTAGACTAAAAACTTTCTAACCATTTGAGGATTCGGTTTCGATAAATAGGACAGAATGGATAGTAAAGTTTCAAAAAAAAAAAAAATTCAGGATCTGTTTCTATAGAGAAAAAAGCATCCTAATTAATTTTTCACTCTCTTAATATTTATTTCATTCATTTATCGAACGAATCTACGATCCTTCTCAATGTAAAAGTATTCAACTTTGAATTCGGACTAAATATAAGTAAATTACAAACAATAGCCTAGACATCAATTTTTCATTTCACATCGATTTAAGGTGGCAAGAAAATCTGTAACTTTACGATACTTCATTTTGTTGAAAAATTTTATTTTTTACAAAATCGTGGGTAGATGTTTTTCAAAACCAAAAAAATCAATATCAGTGGATAGAACCGTGAAAAATAAATCGTTAAAGGATTACAACGCGATGGGAGGGGTGGGGGGGGGGGGGGGGAGGCAGTCTTACAAATTATACCTACAAGATATTATTTTTTGATCGTTTTCAAAGAAGGATTTAAATTAAAAAAATCGATATCATACCAATTTTTCAAAACATAAAATCCTGTAATTAGATTACAACGATTAAAGTAATAATTCTATCTTACCGTTTGAGGAGCCGTTTCAACGCAAGAGATGATAACAAATGAGACAGGCAGCCTGCATATATAGAGCCGTTTACCACAGAGTTGAACAATTTCTCACGAGAGTAGGAAGATATGTGTTAGCACCATGACGTTAAGAGTGGCGGTATGACATTACACATAATAACTGCAGTTACAATTCCGTCGAGTACTTGACACCTGAGTACGTTGTGCCCGTCCGTCAAAAGTTCACCCTCAGTTTTGCCCCGCCTCCGGCAAGCTCTCGACGACGTAGACATGTATGTATAATAATAATATAATATAAAGGGAACGGCGAAAGCGACGGTTTGAAACGATAACCCAATTACCTGAAATAGTTTCGCTAAGTGTGCAAGCTGAGGTGCTCACAGGTTAGAAAGCTTCGCGCGGTTTATATGCCTTCTACCGTGCGCCACGCCGGGGGAAAAGAGACGAAGCTGGTACAAATGAGTCCTGCGGTCTGGTTTCAGGATGGTTTCAGGATGGTTTCGCGAGTCTGGAAGATGAGCCCGACGTTCCCGCGGGACCAGAGCGCTGATGAGCTCGCGAATGGCGCACACAGCCAGGTTGTTCGAGAGGATTTCATTCGAGTTACTTTTAACTGGAGCCTTGCCTGGAAGCTCCCGCCATTTTATATACCACAGCCAGATCTCTCTTTCTATATTTCTATTTTTCTCTTTTTCTCTCTCCTAATCCCAGGATGGACGCTTTATGTAATTCTTTTCTATATAAACTTCCATCCCCTTCACCATCCAAGTTTTTACTGTGCTTATAGGTATGCGGGGTATTATCTGAGTGTAATCGACCTTCCCGAAATCCTGACCCTCTCAAAGTCTGTTCAAAGTTTGCGAAACGATTTCTATGGTAGTTGATAAGACTATCTGTTATTCATAGATTTAAAAAAAATATGTTTACATAAGTGTGTGTTCAGAACCGGAAAGACCATTTTTAAGGTCACGTAGCAGTCCTACCCTCGGACGTTGTCGATTTTTGCACATAATTTATAAACTGATAAGGTCCGAAGGTCTCGAAATAAGAGTCTAAAAAAATTAATTGAAAAACACGTTTCACAGAGTTTGAAACGATTTTGAGAAGATTCATTAAAATTCCTCTCAGTCCTTGAAATCGAATTTTGTTTGAACAAAAAAAAAAAAAAAAAAAAACGTCGTCTCGTCTTAAAACTTGTCAAATTTTAAGCTACCTATCCAACCTGATATGAATAAAATTTTTATGAAGCTGGTTAACGAACAAACAAGTAAAAATTTCACTTTATCTCATATCTCTTTTCTAAAACACAATTTGAGTGAATAAATTCATGAAAATCCTTTTATTAAAAAATGATATGCATTATGGGAACGTGGGGTACGACGGACCCCCTAAAAAATTTGAAAGAAAAAGTGAATTTTCTTTCAACATTCAGATACTATTAGAGGTTCGTTGAATTAAATTTTATGCAACATTCTGTTAGGAAAACAAAAAAAATTACATTTTATATAAAGTTCATTTGCTCGTAGAAATTTTTTTAAAGGATGCAGAGTAATTTGGAAGTAGAAAAAAAATTTTACTTTTGGAAAGGGTAGGTACCTCGGATTTTTTTTTTTTTTTTTTTTTCTTACCACGTTGCAAAATTATGATAATTTTATTCGAGATAGACAAAAATGTCTCGTACCCGGCGCTCAAAAGCCACAAAAAAATAATCATCAGCGTCTTTTTCTCTAAAATTTTATCGTCTTCGTGTATAATAAATGATTCATACATTTTTTTTTTTTTTTTTTTTTTTCTCAATCAATATGCGCAATATTCAAAAACAAGTCAGGATTGCTAAATTTTTATGTAGCGTATTTAAAAAAATTTAATCAGCATACTTTTATCCTATAACTAGATTCATATCGATTGGAGATGGAGTTAAATTGAGGCGAAAAATGGTGTGCGACGTACCTACATGTATAAGTAAACATATATATACTGGCTGGGTAATATATCATGTTTTTTTTTTTCCAAGCACTGCGCACCTATTCTGGGCGCAGACGGTAAAAATTAATACTTGAAATTCCCCGCGGGTTGCCCAAGGTTAGTTTTTTTTTTTTTTTTTCTTCTTCTTCTTTCTTTTCTTTTCTTCCTTCAACCGAACCGTAATTAAATTTTTTACCAACCCTGACAATTTCGCAAACCATTGGTAATAAGAATCGTGTGAAAATAATTTGGAATGCAGAAATAATTAGTTAAAAAGGTAACCATAACGAATGAATCATATGTGATTCGACTGCATGGTAATAAATAAATAGTAAAGATTTGTTGCGGCAATAACGAAAAGAAATATTTGACTCGTGAAGTTTTTTTTTTCTTATTTTGCATCGAACTCATTCGGAGAAATCAGTAATGAATTCAGTAATTTATATGTAAATTACGAGCTCTTTGATTCGAATTGAGGTAAATATAAAAATAAAAATAATCATGACAAATTCAATTAACCCGGGGAAAATTCATTGAGTAAATGAAACAAGTAAATTCTCTTTTCGTAGGTACGCAGCTGAGGTCGAAATGTGTTTGAAATCAAACCGTGTTAAATATTGAATATCAATATGCATGTGGAATATGTTTACGTAATTGGAAAATTTTCTCTTTTCACTCTTCCAAATAACGCTTCGTACCTACTCACACTCTGCCTCTGCAGAGTCAATATTCACTTTTCAACTGTACCTACCACGCGTAGAACGAAGATGAAGAAGAAAATCCAATTTCAATCCGAATGTAAGTAGATATAAAACTTTTCCAGACAGTTCAAGGTTTTCGCGGTTCGCAAGTTTTACGGCCACCCCGTGACTCACCTATAGTCATAGACGTTTGTACATGATACACACACATATATATATATATATATATATATAAATATATATACGTATATATGTATGTATATAGGTATGCAGCCCATAATAAGGCATTTACATTTTTTTCCTTCTCCATCTCAATCCAACCGAAAGCCCTCGATTTTCGTTCTCCTATAAATGTATTATTTCGTATCTAGCCAATGATTTCGTGCCGAAATTTATTGTCCAAACGCGAACAAAAAAATTGTTCAATTTATCCAATATGGCGATAAAAATAGGATATCTTTAGAAATATTTTTATCATTAAAATAAATGTCGTTTCTCGTCGATTTATTCTTCGACAAAACGTGTTTAACGTGTATGTGATAAAAGAAACAAACCAAAGCAAAAGAAAAAAAAAAAAAATTCCTCTGCAGCATATAATTCGCGAAATCGGCGTTTATAACGATAATAACAGTAATAATAATAATAATAATAATAATAATAATAACAACAACAAGAACAACAGTGAGACACGTGTTGCCTGATTGGCATAAGTGTGCCGCATCACGGGAACAAGACTTATTTCTTTTTACGAGCGACAGATTATGGACCCTGACGCGAGAGGCATCCTTCGCGTGGGTACGGAATAAAAGGACCAATTTCATTGTTATTGCCAGAGTAGAGGATCATCAAGTTTATATCCCCTGCCCAGCGATACACCTTATAGTATACATACCTCATACATTCGTTGTAGGTACACCCGCGGAATCTACGCTCGTATAAGGTAATACGGAACCGCGTTGCTGAGATGAAACCACCCGAAATAACAAACTGTGTCTAATTGTATAGTACTAGGAACAAATGCCTGAGAAATAATAACGTGAGAAAAATAATCCGAACAAGAATTACTAATAACCTGTGTGAAAAAAAATAAAAAAAAAAATATCCCACACCAAAGTGACCAACACAAAAATAATCAATGAGAAGAATAACCGACAAAAAAATGATTCGTTTTGAAAATAACTGACAAAAAAAAAAAACCATACCAAAGTGATTCGCACAAAAGCAACCTACACAAATATGAACCACGACAAAAATAACCGACACAAAAGAAAAAGCCACACCAAAGTGATTGGCATAAAAATAACTCATAAAAAAAGTAACCTACATAAAAATAATCAATGACAAAAAAAAGTTTCGTGAAAATTGATCCTAATTTAAATTACACCAACTCATGCGTTAACCGTTGTTTCTATATTCTTATCTTCTCTTTATAATCACCTGGATTTCTCTGTCTGATGCTTTCAATTACATCCCCGAGGTATGAACTTCGTCAAACTAGTCTGTATGAGTAGGTATATAGGTATGGAAAAGCCTTGGTTATCGAAACTGTCAATGAGATATCTTGTTATACAAAGTGAAATTAACTGAACCTTAGATTGGTATCCGTATTTCCTTTCTTCCTCGATCTAATTAGCTTTTCCGAGTATTGCAAATACAATCTCAAGGATCGGTGTGTCAGGGATGCTATACAATGTAACAAAGAGCAAGTATAATAGTAACGTGAACCGTTGATACGAGCAATTTCCAGTCAACGGTAGCAATTGTTTTTTTTTTTTCCAGTGAAAATCGCTGGATCAACTTGTCGATGAAACCAACTTTATGTCAACTAGTTAATGAACGTCCGGTCGTTTCTTTTTTATAGAAAATGAAGAGGGAGTTGGAAAAACGGTGTACTTGAGAAAATACTTAGTTTTCGAGGACTCGGATACGTTAAATTTGTTTTTTTTTTTTTTTTCATCTTAACCAAAGAGAAAAAAAAATCATTCTTTAGATGTAGGGGAAAAAAAAAATTTATTGAAAATTTTTTAAAATTCAAAATAATGCTCAATAATGTTTACAGAAATCATTTCTAACAACTATTTAAAAAACATTTAGAGAAAACAAAATTTTTTTCTAACATTTAAGGGTACCTACCCCCACCCCCCCTCTATAAGAATTGCAAAAATCGAGGAATAGAATCAAGGCGCGTCTCATTAAACTACGCTCAGTCAAATTTGTTAAAGAGTGTTATTTGATTAAATATTGTACGTAATCACTAATTTGATGCTTCAATTTAACTTTCCGAATTTTGATTTTTTCTACACCTGTTGAAGACAAACCATATTTTCACACTTTCAAGATATCGATCGTGTGGATTTTGAAACTTCTTATAATCTCTTAAACATCCACATTTCGCTTGTCCAAAAAATAACCTCACTTTTGAAATTGTGATTTGGATTAAATTTCGTTTTCAAACGTTGGATGTACCCAAACCGTTGCCCTCAGAAGTATGAAGTATAATTACTATCAACCTTACTGAATACCTTCCAGATTCTCCTAACCAACCTAGGTTTAAGACGACGAAAAAAAAAATCGCAAGGTTAAAAAGATCTTCTTGGAAAATCGACGCTACCCTCCATCATTTGACCATTCCACCGTCTGGTCCCTGATCACCGGGACATTAAACCTTATCGTGTGCATAATTTGCCGTTTCGCCGTGTTTTCGGAAGGTTTCCTTTGCAAACGACAGTGACACAAAAAACGGAGGACAGAGATACGAGAGGCAGAGAATTCTTTGTGTGCCGTCAGTCACTTGCTCCGAGAGATACCTCTTCGTATACCTATACATACATACACATGTCGTGCATGTCTTTGTGTAGGTACCTACGACTATAAACGAACTGTTCTTCAGTAAAGAGAACGTGGAAGTAATCCAAGTGCCCGAGTGCTTTTCAAGTCGGATTTTTTGTGACCAATTCTTTTTCTCTCGGTACTAGATTTCTTTTTATCCTTGTTTTTTTTTTTTTTCACTCTGCCCCAAGGAGAGGCAAAGACTAGCACCTTCCAGCCCAATTGTCACCGAGGCGCGTATTGCAACTGCAGGGACAAGATTTAATTAAAAACGCTATCACCGAGGCGAGTTCCGAGAGGAATTTCTTAATGGAAACACCTTTCTCGGGTCGGCAGTTCGTTATACTTATACCTACATCATGGTGTAGTTCTCTTGCTACATATGCCGTCACTCTGCACTTATTTTAAACACGGTCCTTCATCTGAGAGTTACTTTTAGCAGGTACCTTAGTGGGTCTTTGGTTCTACTACATTTGGCTGTGCAGTTTCTTTTATTTATTTTTTTTTTTTTAGTTTTGGAGTTCGAGCCACAAACAAAGTCAAGTTTTGGTCCCCCAAAGAAACCGCGTCAAAGAACGGCTCTGTGAAAGAATTCTAAAAGGTACCCCATATGGCCATTTTATACCCGTTCTCAGGATGAACAATTTTTTTTTCATCGATCGTGAAGGTATCGATAATATGTCGAATTATATCGATAACTTTGGTTCCCAGGGATTTCCGAGTCGATTTTTTTCCATTTATTCCGACCACCTACGCGACGGTGAATGTTTTTGCACACGTGAAATTTAATACTTTGACTTCCAAACGTTCGAAGATGAAACATATCTTTAGACAGTTGATTTCTCGTACGAACGTAGAACCTCAAGAACGAACCTTTTACCGGGAAACTGGGTGGCCTTTGAGAGAAGAGAAGATGGGAAAGCCCGTTAGAAAGGATAGGGTAAAAAATGAAAACAGTGAAATTTGAAGAAGACATTGCCATCGGCATATTATGTCTCTCTCTCTCTCTCTCTCTCTCTCGCGAGAGGATCGCTTTGATCATTCGTCTTTTGTCACCGTGGATTTTCCGCCTTTCTTCGATCTTCACTTTCTCCCTTGCTGCAGTCTTATTGCACCCTGGTTTTTTCCAACAACCTCACTTTGGCATTATACCCACATCTAACTATCTCCTCGTCACCCGAGGGTCCTGACGTCAATCCGTCTTCAACGTTACCTCCGTGCGTCAAGTCCCTGTGTTCCCTGATTCTCGTATCTACTTTCCGCAAATATACACTGCCAGTCAAAAGTTTAGGTACACCAGTAGAAATTTTTTTCCACACTAAAGGTTAGATAGCGTGCTCAAAAATAAAGATAATCAAACTTCCCAAACGAAGTTTTAAAGAGAACAAATTTACTTTCATTATGCTTTTTTCTTAAAAAGTTTCTAAGATTTTTTTCTCTCGCCCCAGTACGTAGTTTTGAACATGACGTGAAAATTTTTTCCTCAATTTTTTTCTACGCTAAACTCAAAAAATATATCAAAACCTACATTTTCGTTTTAAAAAAAAAATTTCGTACGACTTTTTTCCTCAAAAATTCATAACACATACATAACAGATACAATTCCTCCATGATTTATCGATGAGTCATTTATCACCGGCACCTATTAGTATAACTGATCCATTAGACTCTTAATAATTCTTGCATAATGCGTGATGAAATTCCGATCCATCAAATTGATCTGATCAGCCTTCGGACGCATTATACACGTTTTAAGAATGAATGACGGAGTAAAGTTGAGGAATTAATTGTAAAGCAAAGCACGATGGAAGGGGGGGGGGGGGGGGGAAAGGGGAAATTGACACGGTGTCAAAATGGTGAGGCGACATGAGTCGAGTGACGGCTGACGCTTGGATAATTAAGGGCGACACGAGTTACCTCTCTCTGGATATTGTGAAAGCAGCTACCATTTACTCGCGTGCCACTCCGTTGCAGAAATCAAACGAAGTTTCGCGACGTCGCGTTTCCACCGCGAACCTCTGCCATGTTTAAACTGGTATTTATATAATGTTATACGTGCGCGCGTACGTAGCACGCAAAAGAAAATCACGTGTTAGCTCGAGTGCTAAAGCACCCGCATGCCATGCAATTCACCACACTTCTCGTATTGTGAGATCAAAGATATCCTGCAACTTGTGTATCCGTATTACAGATAATTATGGAAAGCTAGTGGGTGTAGTTCTGTTCTACAGCTGCAGCCGTTATCTCGCCGGAAGTCATCGGGGAAATCATTATGCTGCAGTTACTGCAATCCTTACTATTAATGGAATAACAATGAGAGTTCTGGTTACAGATTCCTTTACCGACACTTATCCACGACACGAACCTTTTTCTAAAATGTTTGAGAGTCGAGCTTATTCCCACTGCAACTGACTTTATTGACCGTCAGATCATTCAGTTGCTCTAACTTACCGGCAATATGCTCCATTTCTAATTGCCCAATGTGATATCGGTGGAACGAAAATGGAATGAAGACTCAGCGTTGACAACAGATTGAACCGACGGTAAGGCAGGATATATTGCCGGTAAGGTAGAGTAAGTAAATGATCTAACGATCGATAAAGTCAGTCAGAGTGAACAAAACCTTCTCTCGAACAATTTAGAAAAAGGTTTCTGTCTTGGATAAGTGTCGATAACGAAATCTGTAATAAATTTCATTCTCATTCTACCATTCATAAACTAATTTTTTATTTCAGGCAATTGATGAAGTCACCGAATCACGGTTAAAAAAATTATTATTATCGATCAGTTTTAAGACAGGATCGCGTTCGGTATGATTCTGCGGAAATTTGAAATTCGATATCGGATCAATGACTGATAAAAAAATATCTGTTTCAAGGAATATTTTACGGAAACATTACTCTTCCATATCATCCAAAGACTTTTTGGACAAGCTATGAGAACATGACACTACGAATTAATAATAACCAATACATAACAATTGAATCAAACATTGTCTGATAATTAATTACAGAATGATTTCGACAGGAATTGACAATTTTCATTTGTTTTCTGTACCAATGAATTCTATTTCCCCGATAACTCTGTCTAACTCTGTCTGCCGATTTAATCCTCTGAGGATGAAATTTTTTTTTACCAAACTGTAGAGAACTGTGCAGAAGAAAAGCGTCGAGTATAAGGTGTCTTCTCGGCAAAGTAACAGCTGGAAGCACTGCAGCGATTAATACCTTGTTCGTTTACCCGCATTATACGTGTTCCTGAGTCACAAATTTTATCACGGACTCCATGAGCTGTACAGTGTGGGCTACGGGATGTGCATGTGCGTGCATGTTGCACATGCACAGGCACGCGTGCATGTATGCATGAGATGCAGACACATTTTCCAGACGCCGTGGTAACCACGAGAACGAGCCTGGTTAATTAAGACGAGACGCCATCTCGTCTGTCTGAGTTGCTGCTGCTGTTGGTGCAGATCCACTTTTTCTCTCAATTAGCTTTATACGTTACGGTAATTTACAAGTGAGTGTAAAAATGTAGAAATACTAAATAACTGAGGGATAGCAATATCGAATTTTCAAAAAGGAGAAAATCAGTTTTACTGAATTTCAAAACGTAGTAAGTCAAAATATGGAATTTTAGGAATTACTAAGGATTCTCATGATAAATGATTTTCAACGTCAAATGATCGAGGATACGAAAATCTTCTTCGTTGTACATAGAGTTTCAAAATATTGAAAATTCAGAAATAGAAAAGTTGAAATACGAAATGGGTTGAATATCTATATTTTTTTAAACGTTTCTGCATTCATTTTGTGTTTTAACGATTCTCGTCTCTGGTATTTTATATTCTTACCTCTCCACATTTAAATTGGATCCTTCGATACTAATGCGACTATCTGCAAATTTTATTTGACAATCGACTTTTGCATTTTTGAACAACCGATATTCTGTCCATTCATCTTTTCGACCGCATCACCCCTTATTCGTTCTGCCTAATCATATATCTTGACTTTCTCTACAAAATAAATTTTCGCCTTTTCAAAAATCGAACATTGTGACCTTTTTATATCCGATTCCTTTCACATTCTTACCCCTCGCCCATTCATTATACGTAAAAAAAAGAAAATCTCTGTGTCAAATCGATTCTATATTACGACTTTCCTATACACTTCAACTTTCTCCATCTTTCAACTCTACAAAATGGATTTTCCCGTATTCGAAAACTCAACATTCCAACCCTTCTATTTTCCAATCCTTCCACATTCTTAACCCTCGCCCATTCGTTGTACCTGAAAAAAAGCGAAGCTTTGGGGCAAATGGTTTGGAAGCAATCAAAGGCGGTGGATCGAATACTCGATTTCAGGCCGATCATCGTAGAGTTGGGAAAGAGAAAGTGACAGTCGAGCGTGTCCATAAACGCGCTGATCTTCCGATAAAACAAGAAGAACCAAAAGAAGAAGAAGAAAAAGAAGAAGAAGAAGACGAAGTCGCGACCGAGGAACTAATTCCGGGTCAGGCGGCAGTCGGTCTTCATAAATTGGCTCATTTCTCACTTCGATTGTGGCAGAAATGGGGGGATCCATGATGGGCGGATGGATGGTCGAAGAAGGAGCGTCGGACACTTTCACCGCGGAGACCACTCGAGGCCATTGTTTTCCTCGACTGCGGTGGTGCAGGTTTATTAAGATAAGTGGTCCCGCTTGTCTCGAAAGGACGCGATATCCCGGACCTCGACCCCCTCCTCGACTTCGCCGAGCTGTCAATTAATCTTTCCACCCCGACCTCTCGACGGTTTCTTGGATTGTTTTGGGCCCCGCATTACCTTAAGAGCTCTTGAATTAAAATCACTTACCCAAATGGCGCCGGGTGAAAATAACGCCGCTACCGTTCCATTCCGCTTTGTTTGTCTCTCGCCTCGCCGGTTTCTCTGCAGCTGTCTCTTTTCCACCCCCGTCGAAACCCGTCCAGGGGTTCAATTTTCACTATTGTCTTAGCCCGCGCTATTGAAAGAGTCGAAGAACCTTTGGGAGCACCCTCTGTATTCACCCGAGTCCCTTCAACCACGCCTACGTTGCTTATGCCTCTCAGATCTTGCCTGCTAATTTTCCTACAACGTCTTCAAGGAGTTAGTTCCCCCGGCTTTTCTCGAATAACAAACACTGGTTGCAGCTTTTCGAGGGCGCCGATCTTGCCCAACTTTCACAACTCGAATATAATGGGTCTAGTCACGCTGAAATTGTGTCACGAATGGATCGAAATCCTCGAAGCACGTGACCATCTCATTTTTTGCTCAAAATCGAATCCGTTCTGAGTTGAACGAAACGTAAGCGACGGATCGATTTTCATCAGCTTTCGAGTTATCGTTAAACAAAGAAATTTTCATCGTTACGCGTAACTCAGGGACGGTTTAACCGATCTTACTCAAAATTCTAATCAGTTAAAAGTTAGGAGATAATTCCATCGATCGTGACTAAGATCATTAAAATCCGTTCATCCACTCTCGAAATATCGTCGAACAAAAAATTGATCTCCAAGCTCTTAAGACGTCCATTTTTATACGGTCGAAGGTGATTCTCGAAACGATTGGAGAAAATGGATACACAACGTGAAACTGAATAATTGTATAATTGAGATGAAAATTCTTCCATCATGTGTATCCCACTGATAACAGATTTGCGTAATATAATTTCGCAGATCAAATGAATCAAACTCTTGATCAAAATTCTCTTTATCTATAACGCAAATCTTGCCAAAAATCAGCGACGTCACAAAATCGATGAGAGTTAAGTGCGAAAGAAATGACTTGCGGAATTTGGCTAAATCGGATCGGAATTGGCGAGTCGTTTCTCTGTTCGTTTGGATATTCGCCCGCTGTCGTGAGAATTTTATCGCGACACAAAGGATTTACTCGGTTCGCGAAGTACTCAACTCATTTCCAAAGTATTTACGACACTTTCAGCACTGCCCCTGGGGGCCGAGGTTTGAGCCCCGGATTTGGGGCCGGAGTTGGCTGTAATACCAGATTTGAAAGTTAAAGCCTCAAGTATTTAACGGCGAAAAATATGAGGAAGCTTCTCTCCTGGTGTATAAAAAAGCCGTATAACTCTGAAGCGATTATCCCGCAATAGATAGTAGAAAAGTTATATGATCCAGCTATCGACAATTCTGCGTACATGACAAACATTTTCGCAAAAAACTTGTCGCTTTCAAAAACACTCTCTAAAGTTTGGTAGATGCAGAGACGATCACTAGAAACTAAAATCCTGCGACTTCTATTTGCACATGAATTAAATTACAAAAAATGAAAGTTCTGAGCGTAGAAGAACCGAAAGCAATTTCAAAAATTCAGTCAAGTTTTTTTTTCTCATGGAACACGTCACATGAAATTCCCAAGTTTTAGAATAGTTTTAAGGGTGATCAGTTTTATTTGACATTTTCTTAATGTTCTCGACATTTTTACTAAGATAATTAAAGTTTTGAAAAAAAAAGAATCGCATGACACCCTTAAAAATTTAATTAATCATTTTAATTAACGTGAGAGTGTAAACGGCAATAATCGGAATATTTAATTCGAAAAAAGAAAATTGAGAGAGAGCAAATTTTTCGATTTCCAAATCCCAGCAAAAAAAAAAGTGAAAGATTTTTTTCTCATTTTTATTCTACTTCTCAACTTTTGAGCTGCCATGTTGGATTCATTGTTCTGGTTCTTTTGATTTTACCATAAACTCAAAGTCACAGACAACCCCTCGGATAATTGAACTTCATGTTTGTGTTAATTTATGTATTTTGACCCTTCCGCTATATTACGGTTCTACTTGTTGATATTCAGGATTCCGCTTCTTCCGTTTCCACGAGTTTAGAAAGTAGAACTTCCCTCGTTCTAATTCATCCCAGGTTTGCATTGGTAAAGTTGACGAGAATTGTGCAGTATTTTGATTCCCGAGATTTTCCCCATTAACTAACCCCTTGACTGGTCAGCTGTGGAAAAAATGTGTTTCATACGAAATTTCTTATAATTTCAACACTAAAATCCATCCGCGGGGGTTTTCAGGGTCACTGATTACGAACCTGCACTCAAAATTTTGAAATTCAAGATAGCGGATCCAATATGGCGGACTTAAAGTTCGAACTTGATCGAATCTGGTCGAAAAACTCTACTTAATGGTTTTCATGGTGGCTGATGACGAATCTGAAATCAGATTTTCAAAATTTGGTATTGCGAATCCAATCGTAGAGTTTTTCGACCAGATCCGATCAAACTCGAACCTTTTGTCCACCATATCGGATCCGCCAACTTGAATTTCTAAATTTGGAGTGCAAATTTGTGATCAGCGACCCGAAAAACCTCCGAGTATCAATATATAACGTCCAAAAAAATCAATTTGAGCCTATTCGTTTTCTCGACGAAAAAAAGTAAACTTATTACCTCAAAAAATCATTTCTAATTCCCGCGAAAGAAAAGTGAGATTTTCAGTTTTTTCCATAACCAAATTAAAAATCCTCTGACAATTCCAGGTTTTTCATTTTTTCCCTTTTAAATTCCCTCACATTTCCAAGTTTTCCAGATTTCCCAGGTGTGTGACCACCCTGTCATCGCGACACGGGATTTTTATAAACAAATATAGAATTTAATTGTCACTCAGGCATTAATTCTAAACTCAACATTTTGTGTAATCTTTCAATTCTCACTTCCTGGCGGAAGAAAACGGCGCCTCGACTCAACGGATCAGGAATATTGAATAGGTGTAGCGCCTTTGGCGAACGGCGAAAAAGGGCCGATCGAGAACACGACAGCGATCGAGAAGCGAGAGACTGATTTTCGCGAACCGCGAAAGCCCGGGTCCTCAATTTTCGCGGGCGTTCAAGTGTGTAACCTATCGAATTCCGGCGTCGCGACGCCGCGCCATGCCACCCAGCATCCGGCACTCGTGCGGTGATACGTAAAAGGAAATAACTCGCATACTTCGGGGTCAAAGAGAAATTCTTTTCCACCGTTTTGTATGGTCGTCAAATCTGACGTGCAATTTACGACCGGTTGCGATGCAATATCGAGCTGCACGTAGCGAGAATTCTTGCGAATGTGCAAAGATACTCGAGAAACTGATCCGGTAAAGAAGAGCAGCAGTTAAGTTACTTCAAAAAAATTTAACACATTCCAAAATAAACTTTTTGATTTATCAAGCGAACCGATACCTTCACGTTTTATTTCTTACTTTGCACTTTCAAACTTTCCGCGACCCTCTACATGTGTACACTTTTCGTTCAAACCGTATATATATATATATATATATATATATATATATATATATATATATATATACCTAATTACATTTATATCAAGTTCCAAGGGTTGCGGATCTTAATTGCGTTCCAGCTTTGCTTTGATTCGCTGGTAGGAATGCTTGAACCCGCGTGAAGTATGCTCAAAGAATCTCGATACCGACTCAAAAAGATCATGAGATCATTCACAGTATCGTGTGAAGAAGAATTTGCAACATTTGTAACGAAATCGAGTTTGATGATAAACTTTCGACTTTTTCTCAACACGATACCTAGTAAAAAATATTTATACGATAGTTAAGAAAATCCATTATAAATTGAAAATTGAAAAAGCTTCAAACATACGTTAAAACCTAGAAATAAAACCAATCCGTAACGATATTCACTGTGAGATCATTATCATTTTGATTTATATCTTTCCCTATAACTATTCTATGTGAATTAACCAAATCCCGAAACTAGGAAAGTCAGAATAGGTTAATAAAAAAGCGAAATCGTCGTTAGAATATAAAAGTAAGGGAGAGCTTTGCCGGAGCTTTCACGTCGTGGTGAAATAGAAAACGTCAATAATATCGGTCTGCGTTTTCCTCTGCGGTCAACGACGATCGATGGACTCGTGGGCGGAATTACATTTGCAAAATGTCCCGGAACCTTCGGAAGAGCAGGGCGGAACAACTGATCCCTTGGGACGAGGGGACGGAAGGGCGGGATGAAGAGGGATGAGGAGGAAGAGGGAAGAACTCGCCTGTCACTGCAGAGCCGTTGGATTGGCAGAAGCACTCGCGTTGCGACAGAGAGCCGATTATTGTACGAATTTGAAATTCGACATTCGTCGACGTCTCCGAATATTCGCACACTTAGGTGCAATCCTCGTCGTCTGTAAAGTCTTTCCATAGCTAAATATAATTTTTTTCGCAAATCCGGAGAAAGTTCATTATTGCCGGGAAATAGTCGGGGCAGAATCGTTTCTACAAAAACTTCTTTTCTACGAAAGATATTCTGCCACAAACTTCCTTTCTATATAATCATTTTTGGCCTCTAATTGCCACAGATTCGTTCTGAAAGTCAAGAAGGAAAATAGTTGGATTATTTTATTATTAACCTGTCAGAGATTTTTTTTTGTTTTGTTTTTTTTTTTTTTTTTTTTTCAAATTTCGTTCAATTTTGCGTGTGGAAAATATATACCCACATTTTGAATCATACCCTTAAGTTTTCAGAGTGGAATAAAAAGTGATGTGATAATTAAATCGGGGATATAGAATTTTCTCGATACAATATTTTGTAGCCAAATCAAAAAACTTCGAACATAAAGAACTGCCTGACAGTTCTTGGGTCGGCTCTCGTATAGGTTTTACTTGAATCTGAATCTGATATCACTTTATCAGATCAAACCCAAGACATTATTATAAACTATCTGATACAAATCTTCATGTGAATTGAGATGATTTTATGAATAAGAAATTCTCTCGTCTTCGTTTTCAGAAATTTATATTAAAAAAAAAAAAAAACAGACTCTCATAATTTAAATAAGCATCAATGACGATACAGTCTTTTTTGACATGCTTAGTTTTTTTTTTTTTTTTAATTTAAACCAAATGAAATTTTTTCTCCATTCGTTAAAGTCATTCAATATTGTTTGTTTTTCGTTGTTGTTTTTTTTTCTTCTAAATTAGATCGAGATCAGTAAGACAAGATTCTTGACAGAATTAATAAAACTATACACTTTAAAAATAGAATTTTCTTTGTCTCATAACGTCGCTGAAAAAAACTGATTGTGAGTAAATTATATCTCCCTTTCGGACTGATTTCCATTTTGTATTTAGAAAATTTCCAATTCTTCGGTGAAAATTTAGAGAAATAAAGATTAGGAAAAAAAAAAAAAAGAAAAATGAAAAAATCACGGAACCACAGCAAAGAGCGTTATAATTTTCATTATTTTTATAAATAATATAAATCATACAATTTCATTCCGAGAAACAAATGCGTAGATCCGTTCTTTTTACTCCGAATCATTTCTCTCTTACTTTTCCCTTCTTTTCCTCCAAGTTATTGTACATACGTTTTTACGACAAGGTAAGAAGACGTTCATTTTTCCAGCGACATATATATATATATATATATATGTTTACCTGTGTATATATGAATTCAGTACGGCGCTATACGTGGGTGGAATTCGAAATGAGTTTAGTTTTCGCATCAGGTTTCTGCAGCTAAAGAAGGGATTGTGAACTTGATAAACTTTACGCCTTGTCGTATAAGATTCGTTTTCCGAATTACATAGAAATTTCGTATTTCGAATAAAAGAAAATTATACGGGGTGAGGGTAGCTGAATCGATATATTTGAAAGATGCAAAACGAAAAATTCTATCGTTGAAAAACACGTTGAAAGCAACGGCGTCTCTTTACTCGTTTAGCTTTTCCCCCTCATGTTTCTCAGCCTTCTTTTTTTCTTTAATACGCTTTTGAATCATTCAGAAAATACAAGAATACGTAATAATAAAATTTAAAATGATCCAAATTGATTGCAGAAGATTTTCTAAAATTTTCATGAATTTTATTATAAGATGATCACGCATTCAGCATTTATAACATATATAGATATATCCGTAAACTGCAGCGACGATTTTGCATCACTAATCCAAAAATATAATTCTAAAATTGTAAACAAGACTTTACTATTGGATGTTGATTTTTCATTTCAACTCGGTTTGAATTGATAAAAAATTCAACAGATTTTTAGAAAACTGTTTCTCAAATATGCACTGAATCAAGTTTTTTTTCCAACAGTGAATTGAATATTGTTAATTCGAGTAACGCATGTTGCATGAGCTGATGAAAGGGACAAGAGCAGAGAAAACACAACATAAAATCAGAACCCGAAAATGTATCCAGTCAGGTTTTTTCAATTGATTTAAATTTCCGAAGGTGCGTTGAAGGAGCAGAAAGAAGAAAAAACGCCCGAATCCCTAACCTATTTCCTGTGGATATATATATGTATAAAAAAATAAGAAAACAGTCAAGGCGCGTCGCAGTTCGAGGGTGTTTTTCGTTCTTTCTTTTCACCTTCTTCTTTCAATCACGACGAAATCCTACCTGTAGGGACTCTGTGACAGTGTCAGGAGAGAAAGAGTTTTCCCATTTCATTTCTCACGTGGGCTCAACGGAGGTTATAATACCGTCGGTCGTGATAACGAAGGCGAGAGAAGTTGTTACTTGGATTTCTCAAAATTGTGAAAAAAAACAAACAAACCAGTAGATACTAATTTCCCCGGGGCTTGGATCAAAAAGTATATTGTGTAAGAAAAGGAGACAAACTTGGTCTTTTCGGGCCGAGCTTAAGTTTGCAATACGAGTCGTAGGTGAGCCGAAGACGAATATTGCAAACACGCAAGGCAAAAAGATTGTTGCCTCGTTGTTACACGCGATTCTTTACGTAACAAGAATATGTTACGCGCTTTTTCACGAAGCATGAAATTGAGGTTAGGGTCACGTAATGTCAGATTTCTGCGCGACGGCGCATGCGTGCAGTACAGAAAGTACAGCTTTCAACTCCTCGGACTTAAAGGGGTATTCTGGTCTAGAAATTTGAAAAAATCGATTTTTTTTTTTGCATATTTTCAAATTTTAGGCCCTCAAAAATATGCCCTTAAACAGATTTTTCAAAATTCGAATTATTTTCGGAGATACAGCGGATTTACAGACGTAACGAAGTTGTAATTTATCTTTCTGAACTGTGAGCTTCTGTTGCTTCAAAAGAAGGCAGAACAGCTCGGTTAGCAAAAAGAACTTCGCGAGACATTGCTTATGAAAAAGAAGAAGGCCCAATGTATGGATCTGGAATCGCCGATTAATCCAAAGTGAGTATTAAATATTATTATCTGAGTTATTCTACTGGAATTATTTCGCAAACTTCAAACGCGTTTTTCTCAAAACTACTTTTTTTCGAGGTGGTTGTCATGATATCTCGAGTTCTACGTTACCGATTCCTTTGAAATTTGATGAAAATCTTTTTTATATATTTCTCTATCGCTCCTGCCTTGGATTTTGGAAAATTTTAATTTGAAGTATTTTTTAAAAATTCGAAAAGGTAAAAAAAAAAGGGGGTAAAAGAAATGTTTTTCTTTATGCCGACGCCATTTAGTGAATTTTTTTTTTTTTCTCTTTGGCAAAAGTCAATCCGATAGCGACATCTTTACTAATGAAAAATTTTTTCAATTTGTTTGTTTTAGATCACTACAAGGGTTGGAATCATGTCAACCAGAGAGCACCGTTTTTTTTTTTTTGTAGCCCCCACTTCACCGGCCTGTAATTCCATGATTTTTTGATTTTTTTTTATATTCTTCAAATATCAATAATAATCATATAAAAGAATGAATGGTGAAAATGTTTATCATTTTTTTTTTTTATCCTAGTTTGAAAAATGCCTAAAATTTAGACTTCTAGACCAAAATACCCCATCAAAAACAGTCTTTTCGGTACTCCGCGCATGCGCAATCGCAGACTCACTCGACCGTACAGAAACCACTACTTTCTGCACGGAAAACACGCGTGGACAAACGCGTAAAATGTGCTCGCGTTGTATAAAAGCTTATTCCAGCGGACCGGCGCCGCGGCGCTGTTCTTTCATTCCTTACAAAGCTGCTTCACTTGACGTGTCCGATACTTGCCTAACGGCATTAATCTTTCCGGCAGATAAAGGGGATGTCTTCATTCCGAAGCCGCTAATCGAGCTCGGCAACTCTCTCGGATAATCCGAACCGTCAGTGAGATGCCTCAAGAGGTTGAAACTAATCGTTCAAGCTCAGATAAGTTCCCTCATACCCTCGTCCAACTTTATCGACGATGTACCTATAAAACGGCTATAAATCCGCGGATAAAAAGTGCAGAAAAAAAATCATTTTCATGCAACTTCAGAGAGTTCAGAACCAATATCGTCAGAGGCGTTCTTTTCGATTTCATATAGCTTTTGAGAATTGTCTTCAATTTGATGTTGCACATTTCGATGTAATTTAAGAATCTATACGTGAAATTTTTGTATACTTTTTAGATACTCGAGGAAAAAGATTTTTAATCTGAAAGGAATGTTGCACGATAGAAACAGCAAATTACAAGTTGCTTGGATATATAAATTAACCACAACTCTGATCCAAAAATTCTTTTTTTACGGCATGGGGATTGAAAAGTACACTTTTTGTGGCAGTTTTCGTTCCATAAAGTGACGCTTTATACAGCAGCGAACAAAGTTGCGGAATAAAGTCTTTATTCCGCAGTTTTGATGCGCAGTTCGAAGTGCGCAGCCCACACTGCCTTATAAAGTAGCTTCGTCGAACAGATCGCGACATAACCTCACTCTTCGTTTTACTTTTCAATGCTCATACCGTAAAAAATATTGTATGAAATTTGACTTTCGAATATAATCTTCACCGAGAATGATCAAGTAAGTACTGTAATTACTCACTTTGAAGCACTGCGCAATATTACTAAGAGTCGAATCAAAGCTTGATCGTGTTCCCGTCAGCTTTTAAACTTGGTTTTCCGTAATCGAGTATATTTGAAAGGTCAAAAGAGCCGGGAAGCAGACGCAGAACTCAACGTCAGTGGGAAGAGGAACGCGGTTATAGCGTCGACAGATTCCCATGAGAAACGTCGAGTATAAACTAGATTTGAAATGTCTGCAACGGATTATCGTAAGTTTTGCCTTTCCAATTTCATTCCTGCCCCGGCTAGAGCTACTCTCGTAAACTTCTAACGAGATAGACAGAGACGACGCGCCTCGACTTCCGGCCACATTTCAACGGATTCTCCCCATATTTATCCCTCAGGATAACCTCAGCAGTTCCGCCGCTGCGGCCTACCTCCAACGAGACCCTGACTTCCGGTCTGATGACACATTGTTATTATTCCGTAAATTGATGAAGAATTTTTTTTTTTTTTTTCAAAAACCGTTGAGTAGTTGTGATATAGTTATTTATCACAGCTTGTTGGCGAATATTTTTCGAAAATTAAGGGGAATATAAAAGGTCGCTAAAATACTCGTAATGGATTATTACGGGAATTCGATAATACGAGAGTTCAGAAATTTCTATGGGGCTTGAAAAACTTTGATGATATAAATTTCTGAGGGAATTAAACACATAACGAATTGAGCCATTAGCTCGCGAAACCTTCCTAACAGTTTTACGTTACAGTATAATTATATCATTTCTACAGCGGCTGTACTCAATTACTTATAGAGATTGATTCGAAATACTCTTCTTCATTGTTATTCTGATTAATTTCATATTCTTTGGAACATCAATATCTCTGTATAACTACAAAAAATTTATCAAGCAGTCGATTCATTTGAAACTGAGTTTCTTTGTAAATACTATCCATAACGAGAAACGTTTCTCAAAGCAAGTCATATCCGCTTTCCAAAGTGTAGAGCTTGCTGAAAAAAATATGTAAATATTTTTCTCAACCCCTGGCAAGCTCTTTCGGCTACATTAATATTGTCGAAAAATAAATATCAGAATTACCGGCTAAAAACGAGCTTTTTATCCACTGAGGTACTTTGTCGTACAATTGCTTCCAGAGAGAGAGAGAGAGCAAAGTGTGAATGTTAACATTCGAAATAACGACGGAAAGACGGTGAAACATATTGCTGGTACTGCTGCTGGAGGAATAAAAATACTAAGATGGCTGCTGGAAGAGTGCAACGAACCAACAACGGAGAAACATCGCATCACATAGCCACTAACGAAGAGAAAACGGAAATACTGAAGTAGCTGATAGAAGAACGAGGCGTCGACATCAACGCCAAGACAAATGACGGAGCTACATTGCAGTACATGGACATTTACAAATGGAGAATAGAAGTTTTGAAGTGGTTCGTCGAAAACCAAGCTATCAATATCAACATTAAGGACTCTTACTCTTACTCTTAATCTTTCAAGTTTTCTATGAGCCAGGAAGTCCATTTAAAAAATATATTTCTTCAAAACAATATCTATTCTTTGATTTTTCACAAAATTTCGTCACGCCTGTAGACAAATTTTTACCAACTAATTTCAGTGCGATAAAATTACCTATTCGGTCAAATTATTTCCGAAAGTTTATAGAACCAGTCGACAAGTCGAAAGCATCGAAACCTGGTATAAAAAAAAAAAAAAAAAGGTTGGGTTAAGAGTTAGGGAAGCGAAAGCGAGGACTGGCGTTTGGAATTCCAATCGGGTGGCCAGCGGCAACGGAACTAGAAGTAAAAGTCGAGGTTGAAGACGTAGCCGGAAGTCTGAAGATTAATGTAGCCTGAACGCACGCGGTGAAGAAGAACAAAAACGTACTAGTGATTTTCGGGTTAGTTGAACTTGCCTGCCAGGGGTCGCCCACCATCAAGGGTTGGTGGGTAGGCACCCGTTCATCCTTCACTTTTTCTCCACCCCTTCGAATATATATTGTTTTATATATATATATATGTATTCCCATGCATGTATACCAATACCAATACCCATACCAATCCTACGTGTCGCAAGGAACAAAGAGTGACTGTATAGAGGGACCCACAAATTTATCGCCGTCATTTATCCTCCGGTTCCAGTCTTCAGACGATTAGTAACAATACAATTAACCCTCGAAAGCCGGCATTCAATATCTCCAGCCGTTGCTGTTCTTGGCAGAGCTCCAGTCGTCTGCAGAGGTCCGTTCGGTGGACGCGGTCCGATTTCAGTTACTTGAACCTTGTTTTTCATACCCAAGGGTTAGCCCAAATTTTTTCTGGCTCCATCTGCGTTTGTGTCTGGTAAAAGGTTTTTGCCAGAATCATGTAGATACATAGGTATGTATGTAGTTTCTACGTCAATTCGACAAGAATTTACGGTGGTTTTAAACCCGAGGTTGACCATTCGTCGATGAGACTCACACTAGACTTCGAAACTGCAGAATTTATGGATTTTACAATAGCAGCGCGTTTACTGTGGAAACTACAAAAAATTATGTCAACGGACATCGCTGGATTACACATAATTTCATAGTTGACTGTATAACGTCATCTTCAAATTGACCTCAAGAGACTATAGAGTCTAACATCGAGTTGATGGAAAAACGGTATCGAAATGCGGCCATTCCATCACAAGTCACAAGTCTACCTGCAGGGATGACAAAGGCTCGATTGTACCCCAGCGTTATTGGACACCAAAAATAATCGTAAGCCGTATTGGACACCAGGGATAATCCTGGTGCGTGCATCCGCGGGAATAATTAACAGTACACTCGGTACACTGTTGCAAGTGAATATGTATCTGCTTACATAGCAATTCATAAAACACAATGTATGGACGTGGAGTATATACATCATGAATTACAGTCGGGTTTGAATTTAGCAGAAACTTTGAATATATACGAGATTAATTCACACCAAAGATATATCAGTATTGTGCATATACACACGTGTGACTCCGCGATACTTGTACAGTGCAAGTCTCCCGAAACTCGAAACAGTTACTTTCCACTTACCAGCTCGTATGATAGACCGCACATCCTACGGTAAACACAATATTTGGTTACATATACCTACTACAAGCAGAGATCATAACTACTCGGTATAATTTAATCCACCGTGTATAGCTGTGAGCTCTGAAACTATAAGCTCTCAAAGGTAAAGCTGCAAGTTTAACATAGTGGAGTAGTCGGTATCTTCAATCAGTATCCTGAGGCTAAGTCATGGGCAGGGGAAGTGTACAGGGTGTTTTCGAGCAAACGTCGTATTATATTGGGTTGCCTAGCACTGAGGATAACAAATATCGGTAAAACAGACTTACCGAGGAATATAATCACTGCAATCGAGTCAAATAATATAATCACTTTAACTGAACGCTTCAGCGCAGGTTATAAACAACCAAACAACCGCTTTTTCAAATCCACACAACTTGGCAACGCGGGCAATTCCATCATACCAGCGAGGACTTTAAACGCGCTACTTATCGAATTACCTACCGATAACTCCGTAGATCTGTATTACCGATATTCGTGCCCCTAAGTGGTAGGCAACCGAACAAAATGCGACGTTTACTCGGGAAACATCCTGTACAACGCGGTATCGCAAATGCGTCGAGGAAACGTCGAGGAAACTGCAGTGGCACGTGGCGCGGAGGAACTCATCAAATCTTAATTAAACACCATGACAGATGACGCCGAAGTATGGTTACTGGTGCAGGAAGAGCTGTCGCAGTTGGGGGAGAAGGAGATTTACCATCGGAAGGGTGACGGCTGGTGGAATGGGGAATGCAGAAAGAGTGAGGACGCTAAGGAGGAAGAGAAACGTGAGAAGACGAGACGAGGCGCAAGGCGCAAGGCGGCCTGGAGAAGGCGATGGGTGCCGGAAAGTTGGCTCAGAGTTACCTCAAGACGGGTATTAATCAAATGAAGCGGTTTCTGTTACACCCGGTGCGCGAATCTAGGTGTTATAGGAAGAGTTGTGGGAAGTGGTGAGACGAGGAGACGGTTTCTCTCGCACACGGGGATAATCAATCTGCAGAATTAGATCTGATGAGAGAAGAGAAGAGAAGAGAAGAGAAGAGAGTGGCATCCCTCGGCAAAACTTTAGCGAGAACGGATCTTGTTTGAATGCAACTAGCAGCTGTTGTATGTTTCTTCGTCGGCACACCTCATGGGGACAATTATTTCTCTCTTATAATTGCAAAGCCTGAAATTAACGAGAAGAGGAAACGTGATACGTAAAAAAACCACCCACGGAATTTGATTTCAATTCAAGTCTTTTGGAACCCGCTTAAAAGTGTTCAAGTCAAGTTAACTCTCGACTGATGTATGTGTATTGTGTTCCAAGGAAATTGTGGCATTTGTATTGCAGCATCACATTTCACAATAACTGTTCTAATTTATGGGAATTTCATATAAAAATATGAAAATACGAAGCGAACGTTCCAACTACTGGATGGTATTACATAGCATGCATTTCGATAATGATGAACCTATATACTGCAGTGAAATGAATTTTTTTAATGACTCGGATATAAGAGGGTTTCCAGCTTTTTGACAAGTCCTTTAATTAATGAGTCGTGTGTGCCATAAAAAATTCCCATTGATCGAGCATAGATATACTATAGACAGATCACCCAACTCAGAGTCGCCAAAAAATCAGAAGTTATAATGGGATTCAGAAAGTAGTTGAAAACCTCATTTAAGTTAAATTCAAATATTTTTGACACCAATTGAAGGAAATATCTGTGGTAGAAATGCTCATCTAACATGATCGCGACTGAAAACGAGTAACTTAAACATGCAACTATTACTGAGTATGTAAAAATTGCAGACATGCGATCCATGTGTCTGATACACCTAGGAACAAAGTATATGCCCAGGTCTGGGTGAAACAGATTTTTTATTTCAAGCGCCGGTGTACGGCAGGTGAAATGCGTGGTATACCGAATGGGAAAACTTTCGTGATTTATCAGTCGAGGTATAAATTTATATTCAAGTTTACAAAATGGTATCCCCTGGGTCGCGTTACGACTGCTACACCCGCGACTCGAACACAGCGACGGCGGCTGCAGAGGTTCAAGTTTTTTGATATATCGCCATCCCTTTGAATGGCTCTTTAGTCTTCGTGTGGCGCTCCCTAATTTTAAATTATACACAATTTGAGAACCGGCGGAGCCGATTCTCGACCCGTCTGCGGGTGGACAAAGGTTTAACAATATCTTATCCCGTCCTGGTACCCTTCGTATAAAATTACCCCTTGGCAAGGTGATCGAACGCGAATCAGATCTTCGTTCAATTACATTCATCGGTTGAACATTCAGCGAAAATTAGCCGCAGGCGGTGTTGCATAATGGTTTCAGCAAGGTTGCTGCTGCGCGTTTGAATTAAATTCGTTCACATAGATAGGTATACCGAGAGGTTCTCTCGGAAAGACCTGCTCAAAGCGCACGCGCGCGATTCGACTTGTTTGATTTCGATAAACTGACGCCCGATTTCGCTGCAAAAACAAATTCCCTAGAATCGATCGGTTGACAAGTGACGGTCAACCATAACCTCTAGCGTAATAAACGTGCGTTCGGAAACTCCAAAGAGAGAGAGCAACAGCTGAAGTCGGTCCTCTCACTCTGATCGGTATCTCTATAAGTCTATGTAGTTCAAAAGTCCCTAGGACAGAGGTATAGTTACTCCCAAATTCGGAAGCGAGACAGTGATAAAAGATTATTGACAGCACTGGGAACTAATTTCAGAACGCAATCTTAGATTCGCCGAGTTACGGCGCTACCACAATCCAATACACATCGCTCGTTATACCGATCATGCTAGTAACATTTTTACAAAGTTGACTAAGCGTTTAAACCAAACGATTTTCAATTTTCAAGCACGTTCTTCCAAGAGAATCTCTCGGTATAAATAACACTCCATGTGGTGTGCCGATAACTGAATATACCTATGAAAGAAGAAGTGAAACGATATTACGCCGCGGTAACTGCGAAGTTTTTAGTAGTCTCTTTTCGTATAGGTACTATAGTATGACTATGAATGTGTGTGCGTGTGAGTTTGTATGCAAGGTATATGCTTTCGCGTGTGTATATACATATACAGTACACCGAGGGAATATAGAATACCTTTTATTTTCCTACGTCCGATATTGGCACATTTGTTTTCATCCCCAGCCGTAAAGAAGCCCCGGGCTTGAATCGGAAGGGGAGTTATTCTCACGAGAATAGAAATACAGAGGGTTACCACGATACTCCCTGGTGGTTGTGGAGCCTTTTCTCGTTCGCCATAATTATCGAAGTAAATCAATATCTGTGCCCCGCAGGTACCTACACGAGTTTCAGACTTGACATTTCAAGTACAATTGCCAAATCCGAACGTTAGAGAGTATCCAAGTATAATTACAATATAGAAGCATCATATATTGATGGATTCAAAATTTTGAAAAGATTCTTTCAACGGTATATTATCGTGTAATTGTATCTCCAGAAGAAATCGGCTTTCATTTTTTCGATCGATTCTGAGGCACGTGAGTTTGAATTGGATTTTTCCCCTCAAATTTGAATAACATTTTATACGCTCAACGTAACTTCACTTCAAATATGAAATTGTGTTACAGTGAATGCAAGCAGCTTTTTATTGTGACTGGTAGCGTCATCTATAATATCTGCAACAACTACCGACCAGCTGGAAGTCGCTTAGCTCAAACCCGTATAACCGTACGCCCACGTCGTAAAACTCACGGAAGAATTGCCATTAAAGTGACATCAATAGTTTATCCTCCAATTATTAGTTTCATCACAATCAAAAACTTTTCAAATGCAGTAAACTATCGACACGTGAACCAGCTCCATAAAATCAAGTGAGTACGAGATCAACGTGGCATTTTGGCGAATGAAAAAATCACAAAAATGGTGAACCAAGACAAACGTGATCCTTCCCACAGTTTTCAATGGAACTATATCTTCCTATACCATAAATTTAACAATTCGTCAAAAGACTCTGCACTGTGCTATATTTCTTTTCCTCTAAATTTTGTAAAGAAGAATGTGATTAATAGTATGCGATCGTCATGGGGCAGATTCGGTTGATCATACAGTGTAATTGTGATAATTAATCCGCCTTTCTATAGGCAATTGCAGCTACAGCGGTGAAAATCCGCCTGTGCATGGGCAATCATTGCTAGACTTGTAAAAGCAGTTGCGTACACACAGGCTGATTTAATCCGCTTAACGATTCGTCAAAAAACTCTGCACTGTGCTATATTTCTTTTCCTCTAAATTTTGTAAAAAAGAATGTGATTAATAGTATGCGATCGTCATGGGGTAGATTCGATTGATTATACACAGTCTACTTGTAAGATGCTTAATCCGCCTGTCTATAGGCAATTGCAGCTACTGTGGTAAAAATCCGCCTTTGCATAGGCAACTATTGCTAGGCTTGTAAAAGCAGTTGCGTACAGACAGGCTGATTTAACTGATTGTAACGGCCTATTACATGCGCCACACATGATATATAATCCATTATAAAATGATTCTCAAATTAAATATCACGTGGAAAAATTTGAAAGTGATTTTTCAAGATTTATGGTAACTTTAAAGCCATATTTTTCAGGCATTCTCGAAGCACCAGACATGAAAAAAAATTAACAAAATCATACCAGCAGGCTTGATGACCTTTTGAAGACTGAACGAACAGAAAACTATTGCAGGGTATAGTTACTTAATTCTGGTTCCGTAGTTGTTCTTTCTTACAGCATGAGATGGTTTTAATTTAGAGACATCTCAAGAGGTATTTTACATAGAATTCATCTTCTGCTTATCTGGATTATATAGGTTAATAACACTGAATCTAATTTGAGCATACTTATACATAAACTAATCTCTCCATTTAAATTCAGTCTTCTCAGTCTCGTGGCGTAATTAGTTACGAAGCACCGAGCCGACTGTTGACGTCGTAGCCAATCATTAATCCGGGCAGTGCCGTATTCAAGACAGAGGAATACAAATCAACTGAGTCGACCCACCGACCAGTACTTCTAAATTTATCACACGAATTTTGTGTACATCATTATTAATCATTGTATTACCTGCGGCAGTTGGAAGTATATAAAATGTTATGATTTTCATGATAATATGAGTTTGGAAATAATTAAAAAAAAATAATAATAAAGGATGTATTAAATAGAAGATATTCAACTGATCCCAACCCACATGAGGAGAACATTCATAGTCTGAGATATTGTCACTTGAATTGTGTAAAATTTGTTCAAGAAAATTGTAATTATGTCAATGAAAGTGCTACTAACAAGATTTTTTCATGTACAGCAGACAAAACGTTGGATTTTTTTTTTTTTAAACAAATTAGATAAAAATTATGAATCTGTGCAGAAAAAATTTTGTAATTGTTTTGTCGAGTATAAAACAAAACCCGTTCAATTATCAAAACTGGATTGGGAATTATGATTGGGAATAATCTTAAGTAAGTGGCACGTGAACTTCGAAACGTTCAAGTTTTAGAACAGAAATTTCAGAAATTTCATGAGTTTTATCGAATGACATGTTCAATCAATTACAAAGTTTCCTGAAGTAAGTATTTTGCTGCCTCTTTTATTCAATTGTATTCGATATGTTTCGAGAGATATGCCGGGTTTATATTAGGGACCCCCTAATTATAGGCATATCAGAGTACAAAGCGCGCGACAAAAAAGCATCGGGAATGCTCAGAGTCACCTTATACACTGATTTGCCTATAATTAAGGGTCTCTATGCTGCCTATCGCGGAAATAATCGAGTACAACGATAGTTCAAACGTCGAAAATTGGTGTGCTTCCAAAAAATTTTTGATGTATCATAATTTGTCTGATAACATTTGAAATAATTTGACAAAGCTATCTTATAGACTCGAAGAAGAAAATTTGCTGTTGGAATCTGATTACTAATTACGAATTCATTCCACGTGTTAGCAAAAAGTAGTCAGGATAAATAAAAATTCAAATAAACGTGACGAAGTTATTAAAACTAATATCTGAAATGAAATTTTTCTAGATCATCAAACTTTTTTCATTTCACTTTAGAGTATCATCGATATTGCAAATGAGTAGCATAATTTTATAGTTAATCGACGGATTGTAAATTGCAAAGAAATGTTAAAGGACATCGCGAAATTTTGTCTAATGAATATTCGTTTCATCATTATCTTTCTGCTGTACAACAATTTAACGTGAAAGTAAAATTCCAAATTTTTACCTTCATTTGAATTAACTGCTGAAACATCAATCATGTAGCCGAACTTTAGTACCCTCTTGCCAGAAAATCTGTTCATTTCCACATGAAATGTTAGTTCGAAAATTGACACAAAATCAATATTAATATAATATAGGCGTGACGATTGACAATTTGCATTGCAAACCACTCGATGAAAATCTCACTAATTGGATAAAACAGTTGGGCAAGAGAATTAAACTCTTTGAATTCCACTGATGTGGAAAATTATACAAATACCAATATATGCGTCGATTGACTATTATCACATGAAATAATTAGTCCATGGACAGATTACTTGTTTCATAGTCAAGTTTTCTTTCCTAGTTTTTGGTCGATGAGATTGTAACACGCTGCAGTTTTTCTCAACTACTTGATTGATCCGTATCGTGCGAATTACGAGCCAGATGATCGTATTTTAGAATTCCATTAAATATTGCTATCTTATTCCATATTGCGACCCTTCGATTGGAAATGACAAATGGCAGAACTTGCAGAAAGTTTGATGAAAACTCGAAAAATTACCAACTAGGAATCTTAACGAAGCTCGGTCTCCCCTGGAGTTCCACTTTAAATTTAATCCCACCATTCCATCTTCTACAAATATATAATACTAAAATAGCCGAATCGTCGATGAATTGAAGCTAAAGATAGATTCGCAATTTGATCTGCAAATTATAATTCAGGAGAACTCTTGAAAATGACAAAAGACTGTCAATTTTCAGGATATTCGTGTAATTGTCAACTTTTATTTACCGAAGTGCTCAGAAAAAAACCATAGAGGTACGTAAAAAGCAAAGCTGTAAATGATAAAAGAAATAAAATAAAGAAACAATTGTGCTTGAAACGATGTTCAATGTGCATTTGGTTCCATCTACAACCTATTGATTCAACACTCTAGTAAATTTTTTACACTTCAACGGTATGTAGAATCGTTGTAACAGTAATAAAAATTTACACGTGTTCCAAGTTATCGATCAGTAATACACGTGCTGGCTTCACACACAAGAACAGTACATCTTAAAAGGTAGAAACATTAAGTAAATTTACTTGAGAGAATGTAAAAAAACCTTGTAACTTTGATACAAGAGATGAGTGTATTGCGAGATGTATGAGAGCTTTGAAATTGAACGGATCGTGATTGTGCAAGAACTTATTTATACAAAAGTACAAAAGCTAGAACATCAATACGTAAGTAATGTTGTGCTTGCTTTAGAAAATGTGTGGTTTATATCTATTATTGATTTATTCAATGACGTTCTACCTTGTAGAATTAAGCTTTTATAAAATGGCTTGCACTTTAAAAAGCTGTAAATACGTTGTTCTTCAAATTTCATGAGATATGGAAGTGGAAAAAGCTCCGTCTAGAAAAGGTTGAAATCATTGCACGAATAAAACGCAGTTAAGCGTCGAATTTTGTTTCATGTCGAGGCCCTACGCAATCACTATAGTTACCATCAACAAAATTTCGAATCCTTCACTAGCAAAACAAGGAAACAAAGAATTGATTCTACCTATATGATCTACAAAGTTGCAACCTTCAAAAGCAGTTTTTTTAACTTCGTGGAAGTTATTTCACCAATTACCGATTGAGCTAAAAATCCCAAGGAGCACGAAAAGTAATGTAAAACATAATTTATCCAAGTGGAATGAGGCTGAAGTTAATGACGTTAAGGTAACGAAATATCAAGCAAAAAATCATTATTGAGCAATTTTAGAATAACTTTCAAGGAGTCGGTTTTTCAAAATGAAATTATGCATGTTTTGCTTTAATCATGAATTACTAAATTTCATATATTCCTAAAGGTACGAAGTAACAATTTTTTCTAAATACGAATCGTTACAGTAATGACGCGAGCAAAGCTGACAATAATGTGAGTTTTAATAGGATTTATTCTCCCTGTATTTCCATTTTAGTTTTTCGATTCTTATTCTATTCTCTTTACCAGGTTACTTTAATTTTAGGTTTTATTCGCGTGTGTAAAACATTATAAACAATATTCTGCTGGTCAAAAAGTGTGAAATATCAAATATAAAAATGCTACTACACAATGGAATCACGTTCCTTTATTTGACCTGCAGCGCCTTGTAACGTAGCCAATAGAAAAATGAACAGGCGAAAAACATGGATGAGAGGTTGAAATTCATACGACTCACCAATTCTGCATCACGACGATCCGTGCAAGCCGATGCACACAGGTGCATCCGCAACAAACCCTCATCCACAGCTTATCTCCTGGTCCGATGAGTATAATGAGCCCAATTCCGAGATTCTTCCTGGATATTTTTCCTGATCAAAAAACAGAATCCATTCTTCATTATTTGTACATAAACATAATAGTAGTACTATCGAGTAAATATAAAAAAACAAACAAAATATATTTCATCTCAATTATTGACAATTTTCTTGAAAATATTGAAAAATATTTTAGCCGGCGTTTTCAGTTGTTGTTGTTTTTTGTTTATTCAATCACTTTACTTTCGCTTGGTGTGGGTAAAAGAGAAAAAAAAAAAAACAAAACGTGAATATCGTGTATGTGTTACAAAAATAAAAATGTATGCAATTTTCAGGGACAGATAAAGAACATCGTGAAAATCACCTCGGATCAAAAGAATTCACGTAGATATTTGCTGATGACGCAATTAGAATTTATGGTTTTCTAAATTGAATAACATTATTGAAGTCTAAAAACTCAAGCTTGTGTCCGTCGCTTCGGTGCCATCTAATTGTAAAATGGTTTGATGTGAACATAGTCAAACACAGAAACAAATGAATTCTTTTATTCGATTTCGGCGCGAGGATTTTTTCTCTCTCTCACTCCGTTCATTTGTTCGACGAACGTATGAGAAAAAAAAAGATACACACATATTCGAAAAAGGTCGAACGAGAGAATCCGCGTGGAGTAAATGAAAACAAAAACAAGCGCACACATACATTCCAAAAACAAAGTTCATACATTTCAAGTATTGATACGAAAAATCATAAAGACAAAACGTAATGATATCATTTTGGATGCATTTTCCGTAAGAAATAGTCTTTATAGTTGACTAGGTTCAGTATTATAACAAACAAATGCGATCAGCCCATACATACCTGACATTTATCGCTGAATTCGATTCAATCCAGCCTCGTGATTTGGTCGAAAGTTAGGAAGCATCCGAACCGACTTCGAGCGATGTGCAGAAACCACAATCGATGACTGAAAACTGTTACCCCAACATGAAATTGCGTCTCAACAATTCCGCCAATAAAAAAGCTACCAGAGCTACTTACCTACGGATCGCGAAATTTTTCCCAGCGCAGCGGTGAGACCCGATACCTCTGAAGTTAATCGAAGATTATGAAACCAGCTCATACTCTCCGAACTATACCGAAACAATGGAACGTCGTTAACGTTAACAGCCGCCGATCACTGATTTAAACAGTGCTGCCCTCTGTCGGAACGTTTACAAGGCGTGGAAAAGCGAAAGCGACTGAATGACGACGCTCTTACAGATTTAAAGAATCTATGGATCAGACCAATTACCAATAGAGTATAGACGTCGGGTGGAACTGGAAACTTGGGAAGTGTCAACTGTGTGTGCGTCACTGGTAACTATAGTCCGACTATTCATTCGGCCAGCTCACCTCACACAGCCAAGGATCGTGAGTCGACTGACCGACTCAACCGCGGCATTGCGTGTATCATTCATTAGTTAACCAGCGTTGGGTGTAACCGCAAATTCAAGCAATGTTATGATGTGCGTTATCAAGTACATCGTTCTTCTCTTTACCCTCGTATCAGTGCCAAGGACAAACGGCTGTAAGTTAAAACGACAAGCATATTATTCGGAATAAATTGAACAAGTGATTGTGACTCTGATCGGACAGACGAAATAACGTTGTTTAAAAACTTGAACTATCCCTTTGGGCCAAGCCCATATAACGCTCAACATGGCGTTCGCTTGCTACAGGCGGCGACGATTTTCTAAAGACGAATTATCCGACTCCCGATTTCCTTGTGAAATTACGCCAACGTGAAATTAGATGCTTCATTGTCTATTCTTTTTTCTTTCAGATGATTACGATTGCGGCATGCCGCTGCTTGAGCAGGCTCAACTAAAGGCTACATCATCCCTTTCCGAACGAGGACCCGAAAATGCCAGGCTTAACGGTAAAAATTTTGAATAATATCGTTAGATTTTTACGGCGAAAAACAAACTCGGTTCAACTGATTTTAAAATCGAACCAAACTTGTTGATGCGGTGAAAATACGCCTGTCTAATATACTGTGTTGTTGTTTTAATTTAGCTTCTTCTTATCGTCGGCTAATAGTTTTTCTCCTTACGGCTCTTGATGTTGTAATTTGAAATTTATTTTCATACAATTACTTTTCACTGGCACAAATTTCCCTCCAGATCTACGAGAAATTCTATAAAAAAAAGTTTATTAGTTCATTCGAACGAGAGGTTTGCTGAGAAGTTATTACAAGCATGTCTGTCGCGTACTCAGGGCTGATAGCAATTCAATGTAAATCACATCGTCTGTTACGATCATCCGACAAGCTCGAAGTTCCAATTAACAATAAGTTATCTACTATGCTATTTACGTTTAAATTTTTTCCATCAGAGTAATCATACTGACAACTATTTTACAACTAGGTAACAAAAAACATTTACTTAATCATGTAACAGCAAGGTTCAGAAGAAACTTCTAATCTTCTTCACCACAAAATATACCTAAAATAAGCTTGAGCAGCCTATTGAAAGAAATCAATAAAATGGTACAGTAGACTTTTTGTAAATTCTTGCAACTTCCTGATTTCAAAGCACTAAGGGCCAAGCTTTTATAACAAGCAAAAACGAACCATTGAAAAACAGCAATCCTTTGCCCCTTTAAGATGGATTTGAAGAAATGAGCTAGCAAAATATTAGTGTATTTATCTTTGTTGCGGTTTATTGCGTTTCACAGAGTTGTGAATATAATACAAGAATCTAATGTGCCAATGAAAAATTTGTAGTGATCAAGTATTTTATCGACAGCAGAGAATTTTTAGTTCAAAATATCGATTGGTTTCTCGCATGAAAAAAAGAAATTTTATCGCATGGAAAAGACAGACAATTTTTAAAGTTCAAAAGTTTGTAACAAATCTGATTTATTTCCATATATTCAGTTTAAGCTTAGGTCTGAGTTTGGTAATAAAATAATAGCCAGAAATAAAGTAAATTTGCGTCTTGTATATTTGCTTCAGGTGGATACTAAGAAGTCCCAAAATTTTACAAACGGAGCCTGTCGTAGAAGTCCGCTGTGAAACAGCTTAGATATATTGACGAAAGAAAGAACGTAACTTATTTCGAAACATCTAGTTCTAGTTATTTTTTGGCAAATCTAGTTTCTTCACTTATGATAAAAATGGCCAGATCGAGTGTTCGATGGGCGTTCAATTGGCTGCAATGGGATCCAAGTGAGACAGAATTCCTAAAAGCTATTTCTTGCATACAAACCGAAGAGAAAGAAAGAATAGGTAGATTTGTGTTTAAAAAAGATGCAAGAGCTTCTCTCGCTGGCAGATTATTAATGCGTAAATTTGTAAACGAGTACGGCAATATTCCCTACAATGACGTATTATTCAGTAGAGATAAAAGTGGTCGGCCCTTTGTAAACGGCGATATTAAGAATCTAAACTTTAACGTGTCCCATCAGGGAAGCTACACAGTGTTTGCTGGAGAAGTTAGAAATTTACTGTTAGGAGTCGATGTAATGAAGCTCGAGTATACCGGTGGTAAAAAGCTGGCTGAATTTTTTCGAATCATGAACAGAAATTTTTCACCATTAGAATGGGACTCGATCAGAGCAGGTAACTCAAAATCTGAAATAGATCAAGTTTCTATGTTTTGTAGACATTGGTCTCTAAAGGAAAGCTATGTCAAAGCTATAGGCGTAGGAATAGCTATGGATTTATCACGAATTTCATTCAAAATAAATTCGCCCTTAGTGGCAGGTCCGTTAGTTACGGACACTGAACTCTACTTAGACGGGATGAAACAGAACTGGCTCTTTGAGGAATCGTTACTAGATTCAGATCACTGCGTTTCCGTTGCCTTACAAGAAAATAAATCTGCTCCAGAATCACTTGGTCTTAAATTTGAGACAATGAACTTTAAAAATCTAATGGAAAATTCTGTTTCCCTTCATTCGTTGGACCTCGAATATTGCAAGAGATACTTTTCCAAGCCCGAACAACCCTAGAAAAGATTTAACTAGAGAAGTTTTATTATCTTCATTGGTAAATAGCGTTGAATGTGAACGATTATTCGCAAAACGAGAATTGTTATCGCATTTAAATATCGAAGACGAACGAATATTTTATTACAAATACGTGGTTAATTATTATTATTATTATCTTTCTGATATAGCAAGTGATAAGCATTGTACGATTATTATTAAATTGGTGGGTAAATGAATAAAAGATTACATACAGCTGAACCAGCCACTTATTTTTCAAATATGTCAGATCTTGATCATTCCAGCTCCCTCTTCAATGGCTATTATTTAAACTACCCTGATGGCTATTATTTAGACTACCATCGATCGACCAAAGCTAGACTAAAACAGTGGTAGGCTTTGATAAGTGTTTGCACTTGATCAATATTTATTTCTCTTTCATAATTCAGTTCCCTCTCCACTTGTACCTCTATATTGTTTTCTGTAAACAACTTTATTGATCCAATGTCTCATGTTTCTGCCTAATTTTACATCCTGAGTCCTTGAATTTCAAATTGCTAGAAGTAAAACTGAGGTAAAGTTCGATGAAACCTGGAACAAACCTCACTCAATGAAATTCTACCTCAACTTTAGTAGTACGCCATAGCAGAATAATCAATTGCCCAGCTAAATATGGATTCAGTCCAACTTCCATGCGAGTAGAAATTTACTACTCGGTTCAACTGTATTATTAAGATTTTTGTTGTAGCAATTAAAGGATACTCTGAAATGTAGTTTTCCGACAATTTTTACCACCTTTGCCAGAGACTAGATCTTTGTGTGTTATTATTTATTACCTCGTACTATTGGAAGCATAGTTAATGCCTAGTTAAGTTCAGTTTGAGTTGCTTGCATGCGTAAAATATTGTTGGGACATAGGCGCAAACGCATGGACGGCTAGCAGCTCTGATTTTGACCAATACCTCATCATCGAACTGAACGAAGTGATGAACTTGACGTCCATCGCCACCCAGGGACGATCACACTCAAGCGAATATGTGATGGAGTATGGTATTAGCTATGGCACAAACGGTCTTGACTATGCTGATTACAAGGAGGAGGATGGCAACACCAAGGTAATTTTTAGCAATTACAGAAGATTATCATTTTACAGCGTGACTGTGCGATCGTCATTTTTTATCACTCTATGAATTACTGCGAACCAAAACAAACATGTTCAATTAACACACAAATTTCAAGTTATTTTCTTAATATTCCTCTTATTAACCGAATAATAAATTGTTGATAGTCTTAACGGGTTTAAGGGTCAATGTAATAATAATTTATGATACACCAGGTAAGTAATTATGCATGAGTAATCTATCCGCTTGCATGGTAGCAGTGAAAATTAGTGTAATTACTGCTGAAAGATCCTGCCCCCTACATTGTATCAACTTGGACTGAAAATGAAGCATCGTAAAAGATACTATTGTGCGAAAAGATAAATATTGTACAATTGTTATACCGATGTGTTTCTGAACTTGTTTCACTTTTTCTGCTTCTCTTCTACTATTTGCTTTCAACAACAATTGGATACGGGCTGGGAATTGCAGGGGATTCGGCATGGTCACCGGACACCAGCAGCTACGATCAGCATCTGACAATGAAGCTGAAAGAAAGATACGATATACGCAGTATTGCGACACGTGGTCGTGCGCATACTAACGAATTCGTAACCGAATATATTGTCCAATATTCAAACGACGGTTCGGCCTGGACAAGTTATGAAAGCCAGGATGGTGTGGACGAGGTACTGAGAAAGAATATTGGAAAAAATCAGTTGATATTGTTCGCGTTTGGTACTCTAGAAACCTTTGATATAAACTACTTTCGAGCGTGTATTCGATGGATGTTTTCCTTTACTACGCAGTACCACACGATATGCAGTACAACGATATTCAAAGCAACATTTCATTTTCCAAGAATCCATCCAACCACTATCGCATAATTGTTTAACTTTTGTGACTAACACTCTATCTAATACCAACTTATCACTACACAATTGCACAAATTCTCGTTTCATCACGTATACACATGTCAGTAGCGGTAGACATTTTTAAAAAGAATCATTTCACTAGAAAATTAAATGCTGTGGCAATACGGTCAGCTTCGGTGTACAAAGTTTCATATTTTCTACTTAGTATTATCTGGCAAGAGGGAAGGGATTCAACTAACACTTTTCCCGACTGGTCTACTAAATTTTTATTCCCTTACAGATGTTCAAAGGCAACGTAAATGGAGATATGATGAAACTGAACAAATTTGAAGTGCCTATAATTGCGCAATGGATTAGAATAAATCCAACTCGATGGAGGGATAGAATATCCCTTCGCGTTGAGCTCTACGGATGCAACTATGGTATTAGCTACATTCTGTATCAAAATCATTTTGTCTATAGTATTGGAATCGCTTGAGTCGTTTCTCACAATGGAACTTTATCAACTAATTCTAGTATCCGACGTTGTGTCTTTCAATGGCTCGTCTCTCGTTCGTTGGGATCTTCTTCGAGAGCCAATTGAAACAGACAGACATTCCCTCCGTTTTCGTTTCAAAACTAACAACGCCGACGGAGTACTGGTGTACTCTCGTGGAACGCAAGGGGACTTTTTAGCCTTACAATTGCGAGACAACAGAATGCTGCTAAACATCGACTTGGGGTCTGGAGTCATGACGAGTTTATCCGTCGGAAGTCTTTTGGACGATAATATGTGGCATGACGTTGTAATATCCAGAAACAGAAGGACTATTTCCTTCTCGGTTGACAGGGTGTTAATCAAAGGAAGAATCAAAGGGGAATTTTACCGTCTTGATTTGAACAGAGCTGTACGTAACTTTCTTTTCTTTAAATCTATCGCAATCAGGGTTTAGCTTCGAAAATAAATAGAACAAAATTAAACACCATTCCTCATTTGTTAACAGTTCTTCATCGGCGGGGTGCCAAATAAGCAAGACGGATTAGTGGTAAATCAGAATTTCACCGGATGTATAGAGAACTTTTATCTAAACACTACCAGTTTCTTCCACGAGCTTAAAGAGACTGAAATAACTGGCGAAAACCTTAGATACCACAAAGTGAACACAATTTACTACTGTCCAGAGCCTCCTATAATTCCAATAACATTTTTGACACCGCAATCATTCGCTCGACTGAGGGGGTACGAAGGCGTTTACTCGTTAAATATTTCACTCGCATTTCGAACGTATGAACATCAAGGAATGATTTTGTATCATCAATTTACTTCTCCGGGACATGTCAAAGTGAGTGATAATTATAATGCTAATTATTTTTCAATCGATAAACATGTACTTCATCGAATACAAATGACACTATGAATTGTGTTCTTAGCTGTTCCTCGAAGAGGGAAAAATAAAAGTGGAAATTGAAACCCAAGGGAATCCAAAAGTGATATTGGATAACTTTGACGATACGTTTAACGATGGAAAATGGCACCAAGTTATATTGACGATAGAGAAAAACAGTCTCATACTCAACGTGGATGGTCGCCCAATGCGGACGCGACGTTTACTGGACATGACAACAGGTTCCATATACTTAATTGGCGGAGGTGTCGCAGGAACAGGATCAAATAGAGGATTCGTTGGATGCATGAGGATGATAACTGTCGACGGAAATTACAAGCTACCTACCGATTGGAAGGAGGATGAATACTGTTGCAAGAATGAAGTCGTCTTCGATGCTTGCCAAATGATAGATCGATGTAATCCTAATCCCTGCAAACACGCAGGAATTTGTCGTCAAACTTCCGATGAGTTTACGTGCGACTGTACAAATACCGGCTATGCAGGAGCCGTCTGTCATACATGTATGTAGCAAAGTGTAATGAAATTTCGAACAATGAACTGAGCATAAAACTGATTTCAATTTCTGTTTAGCCCTGCATCCGCTGTCATGCGAGGCCTACAAGAATACAAATTCTGTCAATCAGAGAGCTGAAATAAAAATCGATGTCGACGCAAGTGGCCCTTTACGCCCGTTTCCTGTCACCTGCGAATTCTATGCCGATGGAAGAGTAATGACTGTTCTCAGGCATAGTAACGAGCTACCAACACCAGTTAACGGATTTGAGGAACCCGGAAGTTTTATACAAGATGTGAATTACGATGCCGACTTTGACCAAATCGAAGCTTTGTTGAATCGTTCCACCAGCTGTTCGCAAAGAATCAATTACGCTTGCAGACAGTCGAGACTTTTCAACTCGCCAGGTTTGTAATATCGAATACCAAAGTACATTATGAAAATAATTTAACTGACCGGAGCCAAATAATAATTGCAAATAATTTATTTTACAGTTTCGATAACCGAAGATTTCCGACCAAATTCATGGTGGGTCAGCAGGGGCAATCAACGCATGGATTACTGGGGCGGGGCGCTTCCAGGGTCTCGGAAATGCGAATGTGGGGTTCTTGGGACTTGTATAGAGTCTACAAAGTGGTGTAATTGCGACTCGGGGCTTGAGAGCTGGCAAGAGGATGGAGGTGACATTACCGAAAAACAGCATCTGCCTGTGAAGCAGTTACGGTTTGGTGATACCGGAACACCACTTGATGAAAAAGAGGGAAGATATACTCTCGGACCTCTGATCTGCGAAGGCGATGGTAAGCTAAAAAATTTTAATTATCTGGTGTAACATTGATCATCAAATCCTGTCTAATTTACTATCAAATCTGTGTAAGGTACCGAATTACCGTGGGTACATTTGGGTAAGCAGAAGATCATCTATCTGCTAATATAGGAATCAATTGAAGTACCTAGATTAATGGTAGCTTTAAAATTCCCATAGTTGACAGAAGTATAGTTTTAACAATCTCCAATTCTGTAATTAATTTATTCAACAACTTTGTTAGTCTTATTTTTGTCTATTTGAAGTTTCACCCTTCCAAAAGTAATTCCAAAGCAGCATAGATGATTAGCCTCACCCAATAATAGTTATCTTTGGCAAAATATTTTCGAAGATTTACTAGTTTGACAAAGAAGCATTTCTGATATTTTTCTACTCGCACACAGAATCTCAACAGAATCTTTTGCGTAAAATCGAAACGTACTTATTGAACCTAGAACTATGTGAACCGTATTGAATGAACCAGACGATTATTAAATTCCATCACCCCATTCGTACCTACCATAAATCATTTTAAACCTATTTAATCAAATATTCAATGGAAATAATGCAAAGATAAAGTGACGAATACTGATAACTTGCCAGTTTGGCGATAAAGGGAAAAAAAACTGAAATAACTGAAAAACATTTCAATTTAAACCTACACGACAAATCACAATTTTCATTTCAGATCTGTTCAAAAACGTTGTCACGTTTCGCATTGTGGATGCTACGATTAATCTACCAACATTCGACATGGGTCATAGCGGCGATATTTATTTTGAATTTAAAACCACAATTCAAGACGCAGTGATCATTCATAGCAAGGGACCTACAGATTACATTAAAGTATCTATTCACGGAGGAAATCAAATTCACTTCCAATATCAGGCTGGAGGTGGGCCGCTGGCTGTTAGTGTTCAAACGTCGTATAGCCTAGCCAACAATCGCTGGCATTCCGTATCTGTGGAAAGAAATCGCAAGGAAGCCAGAATCGTTATCGATGGAGCTCTCAAGAACGAAGTCAGAGAACCACCTGGCCCAGTCAGAGCGCTGCATCTTACCTCTGATCTTATAATCGGAGCAACAATTGATTACAGAGATGGTTACGTCGGATGCATCAGAGCATTGTTATTGAATGGAGTATTACAAGACCTGAGAAGTCATGCGAGGAGAGGAATCTATGGAATAAGCACCGATTGTGTAGGGAGGTGCGAGAGCAGCCCGTGTCTGAACAATGGAACATGTTTGGAAAGATTTGACGGATACACGTGTGATTGCAGATGGACAGCTTTTAAAGGACCAATTTGTGCAGACGGTAAGAAGTTAATTCATCTATGCGTTTTATGCTCGATTGATGCCGGAGACAATTAATACAATACACATCTTTGATCAGAGCTAAGTGGTTAAAATTTTATTTGATAATATGTTTTCAGAAATTGGTGTAAACATGCGACAGAGCTCGATGATTAAGTACGATTTCATGGGAAGCTGGCGTTCGACTATAGCTGAAAAAATTCGCGTTGGATTTACAACGACGAATCCCAAAGGTTTTTTGATCGGTTTATTTTCTAACATATCCGGAGAATACATGACGATAATGGTCTCCAACAGCGGACATCTCCGCGTCATTTTTGACTTTGGTTTTGAAAGACAGGAAGTAATATTCCCTGACAAACACTTTGGCTTAGGTCAGTATCACGACGTCAGAATAAGCAGACGAAATTCAGGGTCAACCCTGGTCATACAGGTCGACAACTACGAGCCAAGATTGTTCAATTTCAACATCAAGGCTTCTGCCGATGCTCAGTTCAACAACATCCAGTACATGTATATCGGTAAAAACGAATCCATGACCGAAGGATTCGCTGGTTGCTTATCTAGAGTTGAGTTCGATGATATTTACCCGCTCAAGCTTCTCTTCCAAGAAAGCGGACCAGCCAATGTAAGATCGCTGGGCAGTCAGCTGACGGAAGATTTCTGCGGAGTTGAGCCCGTTACTCACCCGCCGAACATAGTTGAAACTAGACCACCACCGCAAGTCGACGAGCAGAAACTGAGGGCAGCTTACCACGAAACTGATACAGCCATACTGGGAACTGTACTAGCAATCTTACTGATAGCTCTGATAATAATGGCAATGCTTATTGGAAGGTACATGTCCAGGCATAAAGGAGAGTATTTGACGCAGGAAGACAAAGGTGCCGAAATGGCTTTGGACCCAGATTCCGCAGTCGTCCATTCTACGACTGGCCACCAAGTTCAAAAAAAGAAAGAATGGTTTATTTGAATTTAGTACACTGTCCACGATTCTATCGTGCCGAAAATCAGTACGATTCAATGCTTTTTTATACAGAAAAACGTCTTTTATAAGGTAGCTGACTTTGTGCTCTCAAACGCGGAATCTCTTTATTTGTATACAATAAACACGAACGTACAATCGACGTAACTTTTAATTGAATTTCAAACTACTTATGGACGAATAATTCGTCGAAAGAAGACACTAGGCTAATATTCGATTTAATTTCAATCTTACGGTTTGATATAGTTAAAAGAAGTAAGCTTTTAAATGCGGATTTATTTGTCATTTTTTCATAGTGACGTAATCGAAAAATGTTCATTCGAGCAAAGTGTCCAAATTAGAATTTAAAACTGAGTTTTTATTATTAATTGTCGATTGCTTGGTTTATTCTATTAGTTTATATAAAACCATTGATTAATATATACCCATTTTCATAGTAGATTTATAATTTCTCAACACTTAAATATTATCTCTTTGGTAAAACAAAAAATACGAAGAAAAACAATAATAATTATAATAAGCAGAGACTCGATTCTCGGTTGATGTACAAACATTTTCTGCTGCTAACAATTATTTGATATTATTATATTTATCTTTCTGTCCTTTATTATCATAATCTCTACTAGTTGTAATAATTACCGTCCAACGTGCATTTAACGAAAATATACTTTGTATTATTATTATTTTTTTTTTATGTTATATTTTTGATTTTTTTATTTACGAATACTATTATCTACATCACTTGTGTTACAATTATTTATCGAATTTAATGTCATCACCTTGATTTTCACTCAAAACAATCCGATTTGCATATAAATTACTTGCTTGTTCTGTACATACTCCATTCTGTGTAATGATAGTGAATTTAATTTTGGGCTGTGGTTCAAAATCACAACACGTTATTTCAATAGCGCAACTAATGGAAAAAAGAATAGTATACTCCTCTTACTTCATTGTATGCCATATCTAGCTTTACACCATTGATATATCAGTACGAATAAAGCTGACAGCAGTTAAAATAATAAAATGTCTTGTTGCTGAATAATGTCATGAATAATAATGACTGAGTAGATATCGCAGATTTTCCATTAAAATCCAGTTATCTATTATACTTTTTATTCCAGACAGAGATTGAATCACAACCTTTAATTTATGGTTTGTAGTTGAGCTTACACATGATGAATTGCAGAAATAAATATCAATAAAATTCTGATACATTCCAAAAAAAAAATCTACACCTATTGTTTCAATTTTATTTATAACACGCCTATTATCTTAGCCTGAGTCTCGATGAAGAACTACATGCACCTGTGAAATTGTCATATATCATTTGAAATGTCTATGAACTCACAAAAAAGACAATATCAAATCGTAAGAAGTCCTTGTTCTGTCAAATGGCCATCAGTAAGACTTATTGAAGCCTAACTATCCAACAATAGTAATACGTACGTAATACATTAATCATTTATTGGGATTATGCAAATATTCATTGATCTTTTGAACTATAGTCTCATAGGAATAAGGTTTTTTTTCAAGGCATACATGATGACGTGAATATTTGCACAGACTTGATTATTTTTTACTCAAATTCCTAGCTGTGCCTTCAAACTAAGTAACAGGGTGCTGGGCGTAGGAATGTTTCTCAATGACGATACTTGCGTAGACTTGAGAATTTGAAATGAGATCGACAAGATTTTTGGCAGGGGAAAAGTCACTTCAACTGCCTGTGTCCAATAAACTCGCAATGAAACTGTAAATACGTTCACTAAACAGTTCGATAAAAGAAATTCTTTGCTCATTCGGTTAACTATACCAAGTATCAAATTTTTTAATAATTGTGTTTGGTGATGCTTAAAGTCGTACTCGCTAGAACCTGCTTTTTTAACTTTTTAATACTTTATATATTATCTTGATTGAAGCATAAATCTAGTAATGCAGCGAATAAGTTGTGACAATTCGCACCAAAAATGAACATGCCGACAACTGTTTGTGATTGCATGCCACTTGAAAAGAAAAAAGTGGAAACAGACCTGAATGGGCGTGTAAAATAATTTCAATGTGTGTACTAACACTCGTAATATGAGTGATACGAATTGAAGCAACATTTGAATCACACACTTGAGTAAATCACATAACACCACGATAAGTTTTAAATTACAGGATGTTTGGAATGAAAATTATAGTGGTAATTACACCATTTTTGTAGAACTAGGAAGTTATTTGGCACAATGACTTTTATAAGAATAAATATTTATAGTGAAAAACTGGATAAGTTATTCATGTGACTCCTACATATCCCATTCCAACTTTATTCATAGGACCCGAAAGACTAAATTGGTATTGTTCGCACGTCGTTGTTGGAAATGAATGGAAATTAAATAATGTAACTTGTCAACCCAGCGAACGTTCTTGAGATGAAATTAAGAAATTTTTAAAAACGTATTCATTATTTTTTTTCATTTTTCACTAGCCCCGTGATATGTGGCACTACGTCATTGGATTATGTACACATTATTTATATACTCGATGCAATCAATTCATTCTCAGATGCAATGACAAGTAATGAATCACAATATCTTACATTTAAAATATAAAAAAATGTATATTTCAATCACTGGAATACAACAAATTCAGAGGAAAACCAAAATAGTGTTGCATGATTTAAGAATAAAAACACAATATTTTTGATTTGCTCTATAGTTAAATTGAATTTTAAGTATGAACGTGTCTACGTAGAAACGTGTACAGTTGGATGCAAGATTCTTCAATTTATGAAGAAAAAAGAAAAAAATAGATGCGGTTCAAATTTTTAAAAACAGTCCTAAATCACTGAGTGAAACACCAACTTTTTATGTACGATTCAAAAGGTCTCAAAAATACCTACATGTCAAACACCTGCACAGTAATTCAACATTGTACCAGCCATTAATGCCAGTTATCGCAGATTGAAAATCAAATTGTAGCATACACCAAAATTCTATGCTAGATTTCGCTAGAATCGGAATTATATTCTCGCCAACATTTGTTTTTGCGGCGACACGCTCATATCAATTTTTAAATATCTGCATTCCGTGCCAAATGCACGATAAAAGTGGAATTTCGTACTGACGTACTTGATGTAAGATTTTTATATTCTTTTCCTACCAGTGAGCCATATATATATATTGGACTGTATCAAAAAAATTGACTATTTTTTTGATACAGTCTAATATATATGTAAGTGTTGTTTATAATTACTAAATAATACAGCAACCAATAATTCATACCCAATAATGTCTAATATAGGTAGAAATTCAGAAACGTTGAAAAACAACCGTAACTCTATAATTTCCCAGTTGTAAAAAATAGATCTACAATACTTCAATATAAATGTGGCACCAATTCTTACATCTATTATCATCAAATAAAAGATCTAACAGCCTGGATTCGAAAATATTTTTCGTTTTCGAGAAAATCTTAAATTATTTATACTTATATAACTACGATTATTAATAAAAAAATAACGAAGTGTTGTAACTGTAACAATCTCGACAGTGTTATGAAAAACGGCTATGCGATTGGTTGGGTTTGGAACTGTTATGTAATCAATGAAATAAATAATAAATAAAAATGTTTTGTAAAATTCGGACATTTTGGAATAAATTGTCGTCATTCATAGGTTGAAATCGATTTGCCTGCCAAACTATATGATTATCAACATCAATCGTCTGAAACTTTTTTGCCAGGATTTCTGGAGTCATTCGATATCTGCAATTTTTGTAGCGGCAACTTCGTCACAATTGGATCGTCTTCATCTGGAACCAAACGAATCAAAACCAGTTTTCATTACGTCTATAATATAGAGACCTCAGCAAGAGAAACAATTATAGTTGAAGAACCAATCTTCAATATATCTTACCTGATTCATTGTCACTAAGTTGACGCGGCGAGAGTCTACAGCCTCTTGCCAGATAAGATTGCAGCTTACCCACACTCGCTAATATCAGTCCCAAAAAAGGAGGCGAGGGATTGAGGGGCCGAGATAAATATTCAGGATGATATTGAGTCGCCACATAGTAACGATGACCTTCCAACTCGACTACCTCCATTCTCACTTTATCATCGTCATGTCCTGTCGCAGTCAAATCACAGATACAGACTTTATGCCTTATTGAAATTGTGAATGCAATATTGTTAAACTTTGTCATATCCAATATTATCAAATAGTATGCTTAGTTTGGCTCGTTTAGTGCTAATTAATATTACACCTTAGAACCTACCAACAAATTTCAATCCAGCAGCTTCAAGATCTGCGACGTATTTTGGATTCACTTCATATCGATGTCTATGTCTCTCCTCAATGTCATCTTTATTACCATAGAGTTGTTCTGCAGAAAAAGGTAAAGAATAACATTGCGAAATACTCTATTGAACCAGGAGTGTGCAGAATATTCTGTGCGATAAAATTGAAAAAATTCCACTTTCATAAATGCGGGTAATTACTTATGACGGAATTAGCTGGTGTAAATCTAGTCCGCCTCTTTCCAAGTCTCATCGTTCCACCCATTTGACCCTGGTTGTGCTCCGGCATATCAATGACTAGCGGATGATTGGTATCTGGATCAATTTCCGTGCTATTAGCTCCATTCAAGTGCAGAACATTCCGTGCGAATTCAATCACAGCTGCTTGTAGCCCCAAGCATATTCCGAGGAAAGGTTTGTCGTTTTCTCTGCACCATTTACACGCCTCCATCTTCCCTTCTATTCCACGCTTTCCAAATCCACCCGGCACAATCACACCGCTACACACATTTAAATATTTAAATTTTAAGATCTAATCAACTTAGTTGTTATGTAAAACATAATTTTTAACTATAATAATCAATTGTTTTAGTAAAATCAGTAAACAAAATGACTTACTCGCTCTTGCAAAGTTTTTGCCATGCTTCGTGATATAAGACTGGATCTTCTGCTTTTGTAGCCTGTTCCAAGCTGGCAGCCTCAATGTACTGAAGCGAATATTTTCATTGCA